>NW_019417253.1:49932-57754 GCF_000390285.2 Anoplophora glabripennis
CTACATACATAGATATTCGTTGATTCTTTAAGTAAATACAGTAACGCAAAAAACAGATATTGATAAAAAAGTGTACAAAAGAAATCCGTAAGTACGCCTGGCAACATTACCAAAGTCTTGTTTATATGTTGCTAGGATACGCGCTTAGGTATGCGGGTCGCTGTATTTGTTTCTTCCTAAAATTCTGCTGGTGGTGTACTCTACCGGCAATTCGGAAATTTAAAACTGCTGGCCTATTCCAGGAGCGGTCTGTGGCGATAGCTATTTTGTCTGCGGTATGACAAAGATTTACATGATGTAACAACAATACAGCAGTATACAGGTGGAAACAAAACTAACTAGTAGTAATAACAAAGTTGAATTTTGATGCCAAGATCTCAAGAAGCTGTTTAGTTGATGAATTATAGTTAAAGTAAATAGTGACATTCGCACAGTACATATAGTGAATGTTACAAAATATAGAGCGTCCTATTAAAGAAAAAGTCGGTAATGTTATAGGTCTGTCAAACATGGCTCAAAAAATAGAAAATATTGCAGAGAAGTGACAACTTCTATTTACTAATTAATTTGTTTCAGCAATTTTTTTCAATTTCAGCTGGAAAAAAAAAATAATTTTGTTCCATCATTTTGGGACACAATGTATACGTATTTAGTATTTACACAGACAATATAGCTTATCAGTCAGCTATATTGTCTGTGGTATTTACCTAGATTCTTTATCTCAATTTTTTCATATTAAATCTATATGCTTATATTTTGTGGTCACGAAATTATCGATTACTTTTTCATGAAATTTAAATTGTTCGGCATTTTGAAGTGACTTGACTAATTCAGATTCAATTGCAATTATGCTTAAATTACTTAATCGTTTTTGTGCCATAGAATTTCGAGAATGTTTTAATTTATTTTAAACCTGAAAAAATTCTTTCTACGGATGCAGAGGTTGCAGGACATGACAAAATTAAACTGAATAAATTGTAAATTTGTGGAACTTCATTTTTGACATTATTAGTACATATGAATTCTAAAATTTCTGTAAAATTGACGATTCTCCAATCCTTAAAGTTTTATATTAATATCGCTACATGAAATATTCGAAATTGTATAGAATTTAAGGGAAATTTTGGGGGGCATTGTAACCATTGTATCAATCCAATTGGGCAATTGCGCAGACCAACGGCTACCAAAGTCGATAAAACGATCTACCTACTTTTAATTTTTATTTAGTGTATCAAATTTATTTAGACTAGTTGTATACCCACCCAATTGTTTTCGGATAAGCTCTTGTATCACCCTGTATAGACAATGAGCTTTGTATTTATTTTTATAAGAAACCCGACCTGCGTCAATTTACTTTGTAGAAACACGGAGGTCTCTCTGTATAAAGGTTTAATGAAACTTGAATAAATTTAATGCGTCCATATTACTTTCGCATAAAATTTTCCGAGGCACAAATTAATTTACATAAATCCATGCATTTTAATATAGGGCAACCCTCTCTGTAGTCTTCTTTCTGCGTGGGATTAAACAGAGCTAAAACTTTTTTAAAATATGAATACATGACATAAATAATTAACTTGAAATGTTATATAGCACAGTAATTACTTAGTTTGTTGTTTGAATTTGGAGATAGATGAGAAAAATATCAAATCAGGCACTAGTTACAGTAGACTTGGATTTTGTCACATGTGCGTGTTTAGTCCATTTATACAGTGTCCCCCTAAAGTCGTGCACAAATTCATTATTAGGTAAACAAAAGAAATTATTAAAAATTCCCGAAATAAGACAGGTCAATTTTTGAATTTGATTTACTATTTTTTCAAATAATAATTTAATATACAGGGTGACCTATGTTCGAGTAATGACGTCATCACAATTTTTTTAAATGGAACGCCCCACTTTTTTTCCAATTTTCGGATTGCCCTAACTGAGCTGATTCAAAAAATATACCACAAGTTGCTTCTAATTGTTACAGGGAGGACAACAATACCCAAATTATTTACAAATACTAAATTTATTTACAAATAAATAAACGTACTAAAAATTGAATCAAATCACCACATATCATTTTAAAATGTCATTATTTTTTGCTATAATTTCTTTGATGCTTTTTTAATTTTATCTGCCTGATAGAACGTGCTCGTGTATTTCTTGCAGGCAATCATTTTTAAATAGTTTGTTAAGATTGTACAAGTAAATCCATTTTGAATGATTCTTCCTTAAAATATTGAGTATTTTTGAATTAATTAAAAAACATGATTCTAAGTGAAACCGAACGGATTGAAATTCTTATGATGATCGGATATGGTGATAGAATTCGAACTCATGAGGAAGTTTGTGTTTTGTTTAATGAAATTCATCCCAATCGTCCACCAATAAATCGATCCACGGTTAGCCGAACTGAAGCAAAGTTTCGAAATCATGGTCATGTTAAAGATATGCCCAGATCTGGCCGACCGACTGTAGATGAAGAAGTGCAGTTACAAGCCCTTTTGACCATTCATGAAAACCCGCAATCCAGTCTGAGAGTCGTAGCAGATAATTTAGGAATGAGTGAAAGTACATTGAGTAGACTTCTTCACAGAAACAAGTATCATCCCTACAAAGTCCACTTAGTACAAGAATTATGTGACGATGATTTCGACAGACGCACAGAATTTTGCGAAATGATGATGGAAGAATGTCAGGCAGATCCGGATTTTGTGAAACGCATAATTTTCTCCGACGAGGCGTCTTTTTATTTGAATGGCACCGTCAATAAACAGAATTGTCGGTACTGGTCAGATCGCAATCCACATTGGATGATGGAAGCACACACTCAGCATCCCCAAAAGGTCAATGTTTGGGCCGGAATTGTTGGTAATCGAATTTTGGGGCCGTATTTCTTTGAAGGAAATTTAGATGGTGCAAGATATTTGGAATTTCTTCAGTTCCATTTAGTTCCTTCCTTGAGTGTTCTATTTCCAAATGAAGAAGATCCAGATTTGCCCAATGAAACCATTTGGTTTCAGCAAGATGGTGCACCACCGCACTATGCCAGCGCTGTTCGCCGCTATTTAGATGACGTGTTTCCTCATCGGTGGATTGGCAGAAGAGGACCTAAGGAATGGCCCGCCAGATCACCAGATTTAACACCGCTCGACTTTTTTCTTTGGGGTTATGTAAAAAGCAAAATATACGTCAATAAACCAAACAGTATTAACGATCTGAAGGAACGAATTCGGCAAGAAGTTCGAGCGATCCCGCCTGAAGTCATTGGGAATGTACAGCAAGAATTTACTTCCCGTCTGGCCCATTGTTTGGCAGTAAATGGTCAACAATTTGAACATTTAATTTAGGTGTTTCTGGTGATTTGATTCAATTTTTAGTACGTTTATTTATTTGTAAATAAATTTAGTATTTGTAAATAATTTGGGTATTGTTGTCCTCCCTGTAACAATTAGAAGCAACTTGTGGTATATTTTTGGAATCAGCTCAGTTAGGGCAATCCGAAAATTGGAAAAAAAGTGGGGTGTTCCATTTAAAAAAAATTGTGATGACGTCATTACTCGAACATAGGTCACCCTGTATATTAAATTATTATTTGAAAAAATAGTAAATTAAATTCAAAAATCGACCTGTTTCGGGAATTTTTAATAATTTCTTTTGTTTATCTAATAATGAATTTGTGCACGACTTTAGGGGGACACTGTATAATTATGTAAAATAAAAGTGTCTAATCATGTTTCAAACAGACCAAAACCGTTATTTCAATCAATATTTTTGAGAATTAAAGTGTCGTATGTACGTGGTGTTAAATGGGATGAGGTAAGCTCCATTTTCAATCCAAAGTATTATCTTTGGGACTTGATAGAAGCGGCTAATGACGTCACCAATTATATATTTTCCAGAAACATACCCAATTTTTTTTCCTTTTAAAAAGCTCTCTTTTTCTAATAAACTTTTATTAGAGAAATTTTTCTATATTACTTCCCTTTTAAAAGTTATAAGCAATATCGCCCTAGAGTCTCAAAAGAAACACCACCTAAAAAACACATTAGCGGTGGAAGGATCAAGTAGTTCTTGGAAAATAATTGAATGCTTGTTGTTTCTGGAAAAAATATAATCGATGACGTCATTAGCCATTTCTGCCAAATCTCAAAGATAATATCACAGACAAAATAGCTATCGCCACAAACCGTTACTGGAATAGACCAGCAGTTTTAAATTTCCGAATTGCCGATAGAGTACACCACCAGCAGAATTTTAGGAAGAATCAAATGCAGCGGCCCGCATTCTTACGTGTATCCCAGCAACATATAAACAACGGTTTGGCAATGTTGTCACGTGTACTTACGGATTTATTTTGTACACATTTTTATCAATGCCTGTTTTTTGCGTTACTGTATTTACTTAAATGTAGATATTGATAAAAATCTAATAAAAAAGAAAACAAACTAAATACAAATGTACGACTTTTCCTTTATGACATCATCAAATATACGTTTAAGGTAAAAAATAATTTAAAAAATTAAAATTCATCCTTATTGAAATAACAAACAACGATTTTTATAACTAATCTTTACAACAACATATACAGCGTGGTAAAAAAGTTCTGCATAAAATTCATGTTTTCGTTAAACAATTTTTTTTTTCGAAAAACGGTGAGACCCGTCGATTTTTATTTGATCCAGGACACCTTGTTATGTAGAAACATTTTTTTTTTCGATAATTCACTTACGGCAGCGATGACATAATTTTGTTTTAATGACNACCTAATAATGAATTTGTGCACGACTTTAGGGGGACACTGTATAATTATGTAAAATAAAAGTGTCTAATCATGTTTTAAACAGACCGAAACCGCTATTTCAATCAATATTTTTGAGAATTAAAGTGTCGTATGTACGTGGTGTTAAATGGGACGAGGTAAGCTCCATTTTCAATCCAAAGTATTATCTTTGGGACTTGACAGAAGCGGCTAATGACGTCACCCATTATATATTTTCCAGAAACATACCCAATTTTTTTTCCTTTTAAAAAGCTCTCTTTTTCTAATAAACTTTTATTAGAGAAATTTTTCTGTGTTGCTTGTCGCAACAGTTATAACCAACATCGCCCTAAAGAGTCTCAAAAGAAATAAATAAAAATCACATTAGCGGTGAAAGGATCAAGTAGTCCTTGGAAAATAATTGAATGCTTGTTGTTTCTGGAAAAAATCTAATTGATGACGTCATTAGCCATTTCTGTCAAATTTCAAAGATAATATCACAGACAAAATAGCTATCGCCATAGACCGCTACTGGAATAGGTCAGCAGTTTTAAATTTCCGAGTTACCGATAGAGTACACCACCAGCAGAATTTTAGGAAGAATCAAATGCAGCGGCCCGCATTCTTACGTGTATCCCAGCAACATATAAACAACGGTTTGGTAATGTTGTCACGTGTACTTACGGATTTATTTTGTACACATTTTTATCAATGCCTGTTTTTTGCGTTACTGTATTTATTTAAATGTAGATATTGATAAAAAATATTTTAAAGAATTAAGGAATAGGTACCTATGTAGTGAACATAGACGATGGATATTTTGCAGCTGTTATTTAATCATAATTTGGTTAATTAACTATTGAAATACTGCAGAAAATATATTTCCAAATAAACAAAATTCGTAATAATATGTATTTTAAACAGCTTGTTAATATATATTTTTCAATATTTGATGAGAAATTTATTTAATATTCAAGGTGGATTATTAGTACGTCGCGGAATGTAGGTACAGGATTTTTGTTTGAATTTTGACATCCATTTATAGGTTTAATAATTATATAAATAAATAAATATAGAAAACAAACTAAATACAAATGTACGACTTTTCCTTTATTTCTTTTGACATCAAAATTTGCTGGCATAAAATATACGTTTAAGGTAAAAAATAATTAAAAAAATTAAAATTCATCCTTATTGAAATATAGTCCAGTTGGTAGAGGTTGGACGGGTGTCAAACCTTGATAACCCGGAAATAACTACACAGGTCTACTTTAAATGATGAGTACAATAACAGGCTAATTTGCTGAAAAGGTATTTTATCAGGAAAAAAGTTGTTAACAATTTAATCGCGAAAAAAATTTTTTTTAGTAGTTTTCTTCAAATAACTGAGCGGGATGACTTTGTACGAAAAAATACTTAGGACATGATTTTGTTCGTAATAAAAATAGCTACAAAATGGCGGTGATCCGGTTACGATATTTGCAATAACAAAGCCGTGAGATTGAAAAAACGGTATAAAACGCCAATTTTTTTAAGTTGCTGTAAAAGTGTCAATTATAAACAAAAAGTGATAAAACATTCGAAAACTATAGTTCAATATATATACAATAATGACGCTAAAGCCGAAAATCAGGAGAGCAAAACTTNCGCGAGAGAATATCAAACAAAATTGAATTTAGTTTTTCGGGGTCCGCTGCTGCTTGTAACTTTTAGTCACATGAAATATAAATAAAAAATATATAAACACGCCAAATTGTTTCCTAGGATAATATTATTATTAATAGTTACTTACACTAGATGTAATCCAAATGAGACTTAGAATAACCTGTATACCATACAAAATTGGTGTGACAATTTTATGTAACAACATATTTAAAAATTTGAATAAGGGATTAGTTTTTTCACTCTACATTTCTTTATGTTGCACTATGTACAAATCTACTCCGAGACATTCGATAAATTTGATGAATTAGATGACTGTACAAGTATATTGGTATGCAAGCTTGAACATTTTGGCGTCTGTTACACTTGAAATCATATCGTTCCCATAGCGTTTAATTTGTATAAAGCAATGGATACAAATCTGACATATTTAATCAAACGTTAAGCGTTCCTGAGGGTTCGGTACTTGCCTCATTGTTTTTTATTCTGTACACCGGCAAAGTGACAAACGGCATATTCGAATTTTTTTTTACGTCGACAGTTTCTTATTTCCCGAAACCCGTAACCCGAAGGATAGTGGGGGTCTTCGAGAATATAGGTTTCTATTGCGCAGAATGGTTGGAGGAGGCTTCTAAGTTTCTATTGGAAAGTTGAGCGAAAATTTTAATTCGAAAGGAAAATGATATATTTGGCCAAAATTTAGGAAAAAATCAGTTTTGATCCATATTTGAGTCAGTTTTCAGTGGATTTTCTGAGAAATATCAAGATTATGGCATGGATAAATTTTACTAATGGCATCGTATTCAGTGCTTTAAAATAAATACTACGAAAACTATATACAGGGTGTCCCAAAAGTGACGCCCGCCCTTCTAGGATTTAATTAAGGAGACAAAAACAAATTGAAAATCAAGAGTGGAAAATTTTCCGATTGCTTTCCGTTGTTGAGTATTCAAAAAACTAAAAAAAGTGAAAATTGCAATTCCCATAAACACAGACCTCAAAACTGAGGTCTGTGTTTATGGGAACCAAGACATATAATTTATAACCAATAGTAGATAAGTATAGTTTTCGATTGTCAGTTGTACCTGGGTATAAGGAATTATTTTAACCTGAAAAGGATAGAGAAAAACATGATTTTAGTAAAACATAAACTAAAACCATAATATGCTTAAATAATAGAAAATGTTTTTACAAAAGGTGTTCAAATAAGTTGCCTTCTACTTCAAGACAAAGATTATCACGATTCAACATTGAAGCATGAACACTTTGTAGCATCTCTTGGTCTATTAACGCGACAGCAGCGTTTATACGGACTATCAATATTTTCTTTTAAATAACCCCAAAGGAAAAATCTAGGGAATTCAGATCTGGTAATCCAGGAGGCCATGGTCCACCTCTTCCAATCCATCT
>NW_019417253.1:58177-77543 GCF_000390285.2 Anoplophora glabripennis
TTTGATACGTGCTGAATTGATGTTTTATCTAATTTTATAAGGGGACTACATGTATAGTTTGCTGGAATAGTATGAAACTGCATACAATACGTCTTTTCACAATTTAAGACTAATTTAGAATCTGTAAAATACTGACATAAATACTCTAAGTTTAAATTTAACTCACTAATTGCTTTTTCGACAAATTTACTAGTTGACGCAATTGTAATGTCATCAGCAAAAGCACAAAAATAAGTAGATACACAACTATTTATATTATTAATATATAACAAAAACAATAAGGGTCCAAGAACGCTACCCTGGGGCACGCCCATATCAACATTTAAGTCCGATGATCTAGTACCATAAAATTCAACAAACTGTTTTCTACTCGTCAGATAACATCTTAATAACTTGTTGCATTGACCACGAAGACCATAACACTCCACCCTTTTTACATAATGCAAAAAATCCAGTAGTGCAGTGTTTGTTGAATGTTTTGTCCTAAAACTTTATTTGGCAGTTATCATTTGGCAACAAAACCACCGCTAGAACTGCCGCCTATTATCACGTAGAAGAGTTACCACGCTAAATTTTATAGCTGTATGCCGGCTAAGGAGACCCTGCATCCATTTTAGGCTGCCAATTTCCATCGTTTAACACGCAGTCTGTGGCGATAAGCTATATTGTCTGTGATAATATTTTCGATTGAAAATGGAGCTTACCTCATCCCATTTAACACCACGTGTCCCAAATTTTATTTAAATTGTTTGTATCCTCACAGTAGGCCCATACTATCGAGTTTGAGACACCCTGCACTAGCAAAATCTTCGGTTTAGTACAGTTTCCATAATAAACCCTGTAGCACTTAAGCGATCCAAATAATCGCATTGTTATCGATTCGATGCACATTAAGCCGAGGAGATCTTGTCCGAGAACAATTATTATCAAAGTTTCATGAAGATCCCAAGATCAACACCATTGCTCGAAATCTCCTAATAATAAATCCCCGGAAGGTATCAGGCGGATAAAAGTATCCCAAGTTAAAATTTTGTTCACCACTACAAACTTTTACAATATAGCGCAGTATCGTGATATGATTTAAAGATATAAGAAGAGTTTTATGCTAAATATACTGGCACCAAGTCAAGAAAGGATTGTTCCGTCCGAGCACAAGTTTAGCTAAGTTTTACCGGAAAGCGCGAGAGAATATCAAACAAAATTGAATTTAGTTTTTCGGGGTCCGCTGCTGCTTGTAACTTTTAGTCACATGAAATATAAATAAAAAATATATAAACACGCCAAATTGTTTCCTAGGATAATATTATTATTAATAGTTACTTACACTAGATGTAATCCAAATCTACCAATTTTTTGTAACAATATATTTAAAAATTTGAATAAGGGATTGGTTTTTTTCACTCTACATTTCTTTATGTTACACTTTGTACAGATCTACTCCGAGGCATTCAATAAATTAGATGACTATACAGGGTGTCCCGAAATTCATGCAACAAAAGGTCATAGATTTTTTAGACAAATTTAGGAGACCCGTATTTTTTATTTTTACCAAGTGGCCTCTTCTTTCGTAGTAACAGCCCCCTGAAGGCCGCCCCTAAGAATAATCTTTTTTTTTATATCTCAGAACCCTGTTGTACGAGAATCACTAAATTTGGTACACAGGGGTTTTATGACATGTGGAATCTGATGGTGCTATGTTTTTTGGCGGGGAACCCCCTTAAGACCATTTTTCGTGGGCCCCCTTGTCTTTGGAGTCAAAAAAATTTGATTGCACATTTAAATTTTTTAAAAATTATCAGTCCACTAGAAAGCCATTAAATTTAGAAACTTTTTGTCGTATACTTTTTTCGCAAAACGTAATTTCTTCGAGAAAAATGTCAAAATGTGATCGAATGCATATCACGATTCGCCATTTTCCTCAAAAAAAATTAACTAATAATTTTCAAAAAAATCAAATTTGTGACCAAATTTTTCTGGTTCCAAAGACAAGGGGGCCCACGGAAAGGTGCCTTACGGGGGTTTCTCGCCAAAAAGCGTAGCACTGTGAGATTCCACATGTCATAAAACCCCTGTGTACCAAATCTAGCTATTCTCGTACAACATGGATTTGAGATATAAAAAAGACTTCATAGGGGCACATTTCAGGGGGCTGTAACTCTGAAAGAGGGGGCCAGTTGGCAAAAAAAAATACGGGTCCCCTAAATTTGTCTTAAGAATCTATGATCAAATTTTGTTGCATGAATTTGAACATTTTAGCGTCCGTTACACTTGAAATCATATCGTTCCCATCGCGTTTAATTTGTATAACGCAATGGTTACAAATCTGACATATTTAATCAAACGTTAAGCGTTCCTCAGGGTTCGGTACTTGGCTCATTGTTTTTTATTCTGTACACTAGCAAAGTGGCAAACGGCATATTCGAATTTTTTATTACGTCGAAAGTTTTTATTTCCCGAAACCCGTAACCTGAAAGATCGTGTGGGTCTTCTCGAATATATGTTTCTATTACGCAGAATGGTTGGAGAACGCTTAGAAGTTTCTATTGGAAAGTTAAGCGAAAATTTTAATTCGAAAGGAAAATTATACATTTAGCCAAAATTTAGGAAAAAATCAGTTTTGATCCATATTTGGGGAGTTTTCAGTGGATTTTCTGAGAAATATCAAGATCATGGCGGGTTTACCCCTAAATTTGTCGTGAAATCATGAATTTTAACTACGGCATCGTATTTAGCGCATCAACTTAAATAAGGTTGATCAATGTTGACGGCAAAAAATAACACTAATCATCGCAGAGCTCAAAGTGCCATAAGTAAAACTTTTTTACTTATTTTATACAGAGTATACATTAGACCCTTACAAATACAATTTTGTAAAGAAAAAAATCAAAGAGGGCAGTTCGAAAATGATTTAAAAATACACCTCTGGACTGGCACTGGAAACTGGTCCACTGTAAAACCTGACCTCGCACAATGTGACCGGCATAGCGGTGTGATAAAAACGGACAAAAAACTTTCGCAAGGAAAGAAATAAATAGAATTTTATAGTATCTATTGTATATCGGCAAATTCAACTGCTTTTGCCTTTATTGTTATTATTAATTAATAAAATTTATTTATGTTTTTAAATAATCATTTGACATACCCGATGTTGCAACAACAGTTGTTCAAAATTTTATCCTTCAACGTGTAAACACATTTGGGTCCATCTTACTCAGATTCCACGAACTAACACAAATGCTGTCTTGTTTTACTATAACACAAATGCTTCATCGTAACACAAATATTCTCTTGCTTCACATAAATTAAAACGATATCCATCAACCCCGAATTGCTATACACGCAAAGCATTTTTGACACTAACTACTAAAAAACTATTGTAAACACCACAGATAACAGATAAAGACTATCGCAACGACGATTGCAAAATCGGATTTCAGTATTCGGAGTCGCTGAGGCCACGTGGCTCTTCACGCGTATTGCGAATGACTCTAGAGACTACAGTTGTCCAGCTATGTAGTGGTTGAATGTACTNTTTTATTTGTTGTCCTTTTGTCTATGTTTTTCTCACTAGCAATGTCCTTCCTGTAATGTTTCTCCTTTCTCTTCTCCTTCCTTTCTTTCACCCGAACTCTCCTTTATTTTGTCTTGTTCTCCTTCTGTGTCCTACTCCACTCCGTTGACTGCCACTGTCTGAATCACCTTCCTGGCTCGTACTACTCCTTTCCTTTTCTAAATGGCTACAATTCAAAATGATGTTTTACTAACCTGACAGTATTATGATTATATTGAGTTCTGTCAATTTAGACTTCACTACTAATTTCCTTTCTGCCAAATAATATCTTCTTTCCTATTTCCTGACTCTCACTTTTCTCTTCTTTCTTTATTGTTTTTTAAATGTCCCACAATAACTTTGTGCTTGATTACTTTTCTTTAATACTCTTCTTCTCCTCAACATTTGTTTTTTTCTTGGTAGTTCATATGATTTTCTTTTAATCTTCTATATTTTATTCCACTTATTCTTATTTTAAACTTCTTTAATTGCTATGATTTGTATATCTTCTAATTCCTCTTTTCACTTCTTGATTCTACTCACAATTTTTTTCTGTCTCCTTGATCACCACCTTTTTATTCTTTTATCGTTTTCTTTCTCAACGCACTCTTATATCTAATCACAATGTTTATTAATATATCGTTTTCAATCTCAACCACTCAGATTATTTTATAATTTATATATTTTTAATTTACCATTTTTAATACCATTTTATTCTTTTTTTAACTACATTACATTATTTTGGGGACACTTTTTATTCCTTTATACTGAGATTTCATTATAATTTTCATATATATACACTGTCACTTTTCATCCCGCTGTCACCCAAATTATCCTTACTATTTTGTCACCATATATCCAATATGTCATTACTTGTTGTATTTTAATTTAACTTCTATTAGATTTTATAATTAAAAACCCTTAATTCAATTTCTACCTGTTACAATATATATTTGGACACAATTTAAGAAACAATCAGTTGTACCCAAAAATTTCACTTTTCTCCTTTTGTCGGGAAATCATGAATTTTGACTACAGGATCGTGTTCAGCCCGTCGAATTCCTTAGGAAATGATGTGTGGCTCTCTTGGGTTTGTTTTTTTTGGGTAGTTTTGTACTTTAATAAATAAAATTAATTAACTTAAATAAGGTTGATCAATGTTGATGGCAAAAAATAACACCAATAGCCTAAACTATTTTCCTCTAATTTTATATACGCACCTACTTACAAAATCTAAATTTGACCGAGAATTAACTGAAATGAAAAACAGAAAATTAATTTTTCATGTTACAATTAATTGACACCGGTGTTAATGGTAACAAATTTTAATGCGTGAATTATAATCAGCACTTAATGTTCCATCAACTTTCAGTTGTTTGATAATGTGATTACGTGACATATTAAATTCCTAAACTGTACAGAGTGTTTCATAATGATGTGCAAATATTTTAAGGAGGTGTTTAGGAAGTAATTTTTGGGAGACCACTTCCAATATATTTTTTTGATTTGAGCCCCCCCCCCTGAGAAAATATTCAAATTTCAAAATGATCGAAAGAATTAGCTTTTATTTTTGTCCACGAAAACGGTTACACTTAGAAATTTGAAATTTGGTACACGTTAACAACTATTTGAATGGTATTTTTTCGGTAGTCTTTTTTTCTGGTTTATGTCTTTGAATGAAAGAAATTAGCACCCGTTGGTTTTATTTCTCTCACAACTTTTTTCTACGTTAGCCAATTCCAACAAGAAAAATTTACTACTACATTTAATACTACATTTCATTTAGAATTTTTTTACCCTACCCATTTTTACCTATACTTAATGGTTTACGAGTAAAAAAATAAATTATTTTTCCTTGCTGACTAGGTACACATAACACAGACCAACAAAATTTAACTTTTTTTGGAATTAAAAACTTGAATATATATTTCAGAAGGATTTAGGTGCGCTTAATCCGAATCTGGCAGCAGAATTGCTCTATCACGACAGGTTTTTGAGATATCCTAACCTAACAGTTCAAAAATATTGTTTTTCGTCATATTTGAGGTTATGTAGTAATGCCATCAATTCTTTTTCAAAAAATTTTTACATTGAATCTAAAAGTACAAGGCTCCCTCCTTCGAATGCCGTTAAAATGCTTAAACAAGCGCCACAGTTCTCCTAATTGACGGTTTCCAATTTTTCAAAAAGCGTTTGCAAGTTTGAGAGACCTTCTATATGTGATTAAATTTTCAGGTATCTAAGGGTATTGGTTTTTGCTATGCAAAATTTTGAATATTTACATTTTTTTTTTTCAAAATCTGGACTACAAAATTATTATGCAAAATCTATGGAACCGATTTTGATGAAATGTGGTGTGATGATTCTACATAACATAAACTTTTCTTGAGCCAAATATAAAGGCCCTATATCCAATTGAAAGACCCAAAAAAGATTCCCTAAAAAGTAATGTTCATGCAATAATAATCATGATTCATTCGATTTGTAACTAGTCATATTTTGTAAAATTTAATTACAAACATTTTTTTCCTCTTCCATTTTCGCCTAAAATCAACTCTTGAAAAGATACATAATTAAATAGGAAGAAANAATTTTAATGCGTGAATTATAATCAGCACTTAATGTTCCATCAACTTTCAGTTGTTTGATAATGTGATTACGTGACATATTAAATTCCTAAACTGCACAGGGTGTTTCATAATGATGTGCAATTATTTTAAGGAGATGTTTAGGAAGTAATTTTTGGGGGATCACTTCCAATATATTTTTTTGTGCCCCCCCCCCCTCAGAAAATAATAAAATTTCAAAATGGCCGAAAAAATTAGCTTTTATTTTTTAACACGAAAACGGTTAAACTTAGAAGTTTGAATTTTGGTACACGTTAACGACTAGTTGATTGGTATTTTTTAGTAGTCTTTTTTTCTGGTTTATGTCTGAATGAAAGAAATTAGCACCCCTTGGTTTTATTCCTCTCACAACTTTTTTCTAAGTTAGCCAATTCCAACAAGAAAAATTTACTACTACATTTAATACTACATTTCATTTAGAATTATTTTTACCCTACCTATTTTTACCTATACTTAATGGTTTACGAGCAAAAAAAATTAATTATTTTTCTTTGCTGACTAGGTACACACAAATTAGTATAACAGTTACCAAAAACGATTTTCATTTCATTCATTTTTGACGTGCTTTTTGCAAAAATTTATCAATAGGAAAAACTAAGCAAATATGAACGAAAAATTTAACAAAAAAAAATGAAAGCTAAATTTTCGGCCATTTTGAGATTTTCTCAGGGGAGGCTCAAATCGAAAAAAGGTATTGGAAGTACCCCCCCCTAAAATTACTTTTTAAACATTTATACACCTTAAAATATTTGTATATTAGTATTATTAACTTAACTTAATGTGTTATTTATTGTCATATTGAAGAACTGCACTTCTATTTATTTGCAAGAAATAAAGTGTAATCAAAATAACTGATATATTAAGGTACCTACGTATATGCTAACAAATGTCTTATTGTTTGCTTCAATTGACAAGCTTCTGATCTAATTAATTCATACAAATACAGAAAGCATTAATCTTATTACGCTTTTTAAAGATATCTTCATTGGCAATCCGCTGTAATACAGAATAAATCAGGCAAAGAAACGAAAATTTTATAAAACCAACTAACCTACATTATTTTTATAACTACTTCCTCTTTGCTCGTAGTGATATTAAAAATACTTTAAGTACACCTGCAGAATAAGTCTTCACTTGGCTTTTATGGAAGCCTCATGTTATTTAATACCTAAGCAGAAGCACTATAAAGAGATTACAGAATAGCATAAAAGGGCGATATCTTGTAAACTCACTACACTTTTATATACATGCACATTAAGGTTTTCGTTTTGCCGTGCCTAGTTTACATAACGCAGCGAGATATTAAAAATGGCAAAGCTTATCTATTCTGGGTTACTAAATTTTTAATTCCTAGTTTTATGGTGGCGGGGTTATTCCCAGACAACTAAACGATTATTTCGGTCATAAATAATTTAAATGAGATGAAATGATGGGACTCTGCACTGAAACTCATAATATTCACACTGAATTCAAAATTAGTACCTATTTGGAAGTTATCTTGTAATTAGGGTTTTATATTCAGCTCTGAAAGTTTTATTGTAGTAATTAAATAGTTCAGGTCAGTTGAGCAATTATTATAAGAATTTACATCCTTTTACATATATTTTACACGTTTTGGATTTATGACAACGCTGACAATTTGCAATATAAACTAAATAAATATAATTTTGTTGTTATTTTTGTCTTCATATTTCTTTCAAATATCTCAAAAATAAAGAAACAATAATACGTTTAACTCGAGATCGAGTAAATTTTCTTTTGTCTCTTCATAAACTTGGAATTAGTTAATCTAAAGACGTAAATCAATAATTAGCAAAACAGACCAACTTGACTTGTTTACTCATCCGTGAGCTTTTATAAAGTTAATAAAGTTGCCTTTGAGGTAAGAAATAAAATTGTACCAGTTATTTAGAAAAAAAATATATCAAGGTCTAGAATATTGAAGTTACGAATTTACTTTAAGGAGAAAACACATTAATTATTAATCATATTATTATTAACTAATTATTAATAAGTAAATAATTAGCAATGAAGAAAATGAAAGTTTGACAGTAATTTAGATATAATTGCCGACTGTAAGAAGTTACTATGAACATTAATGAACATATTACATTCGACAAAATCAGAGATTATTTTTTGTTATTGGTGTTACTATAGTATTTATACAAATCAAATAAAAACATAGTACCTAGTAGTAATGAAAATACTGACATACAATGCGGTGACAGAAATATTTTCAAATATACAACACGTAAAATATATAATGTAAAATTAATAAAATATATAAATAAACAATTATGAAAAATTATTTATGTTAAAGATGAATTATTATTTAAAAATTTGTAAAATCTGTATTACGCTTTATTTATCAGAAACTCTTTAACTTTACCCTAAAAACGTCTATGCTAGTTGCTAACAAGTTTTGATATTCATTTTTTGAGATTTTGTTGCAAATATGAATTATATGATTATTCCACAATAACTTGAGGTCTAAATATATGAGGTCTATTCAGGAAATAACCGAACTTTTTTTGTAGTACAAATACAATATATAACAAGATTAGACCCGAATAAAAACAAAACAAACACAAAATAACGACACAACGGGCTCGAACAACATTATTAATTAATTTATTGACACGCGACAGCATACCGAGATTCAGGGAATGCGCGATCCATAGCAAAATTTGGAATGACTTTATCTATTATTAAATTAACCCGAGACTCTAAAACTAAGTAGACTGCTCAATGTGGAGCCCACGGAAGAACTAACTGTCTGCTTTTTCGGAGATCTCTCCTGAATTCGACACCTCGCTTCGACACGCCCATTTATTGGGTCCAGACGTTTCTGTTCTTATCTTACTTTACATTTATATAAATAATTCTGTGACTAACTGGACTTACAAGTAACCTTAGCCTTCCTCTAGTGACTCCGTGTAGCAATACGGATTAGTCAATTTCATTTAAACTATTCTTATTATTTTTCTCACAACTTCTAACAACTCATTCTTGGAATTCCTACGTTCTGTGGAGTGCATTACGCGCGTTATTTGAAATATCAATTTTTCTCTTTATACCAGATGCTCAACACATAGCCCGGACAGTCTAAGTGAACTTGTTAAAAAATATTGCTAAAGGGGTGGGTCGATTTGGGCGGTTTTTGCCCCATTTTGTTTTTGCGATAAAAAATGTGAAAAAATTCCTGTAATATCTACTACCAAAAATGAGTCGATCTGACCCGAAACGGACCACCCACTCACCACCCAGTTTCCCTGTAACACCCCCGCAAATACTGGAAATACCGTCACTAGATAACATCATTTTGGAGAAATTCGGCGCTGTAAAACTGAATAACTCGCCTCGATCACCGTATCCTTGGGTTTTTGGGGTTGCTGATCACGAATCCGTTGTCCATTAGCCTCCACCAGATGTATTTCAAGGTCATTTGAAAGTCAAACTGAGAAAACGCTGATAAAAAACACAAAGGGGTCGCTGATCACGAATCCGGGGTCCATTAACCTCTGTGAGTTTCGAAGTTATTTGGAGGTCAATCTGGTGGTCCCATTTCATTAGTCTCCATCAGATAAGATTCAAATATAAAAATATAAAAATAGTTCCTTAGGTTTTCGGGGTCGCTGATCACGAATTCGAGGCCNCACAAACACAAAATGGGGCAAAAACCGGCCAAATTGACCCACCCCCTTTCATAAGGCCTTCTTCGAGGAGGGCCTTGTGGCGACGCTAAACCTACTTGAAAGTCCTTAACTTTTCGATAAATTAGTGTTGACTGAAATATTTGACTTTTTGGCTCATCCGTTCCGCGAACTGATAAATAAATTACCACGCATCCCGGCTTTTGTTACAATACCACCACTATAGTTGATGGTAATAAAGATGAAAAAAAACTGCCCAGTATGTGGTACTTAACCTCTCCAAATAAGGTATCTCTCCGACCAAAATTTCATTTTTCCTTGCGGAACCCATCCGATATTTAGTATCTTGGCAGGAAGCCCCTATTTCTATACATATATGGAATCGGATCGGGAATGTTTTGGATCCCTCCTCGTATATTTGGCACGGGGCACTATTTATATTTTGTTAAAATGTTCTTCTATTTTGGAACCAAAAAAAAAATACCTAAAAGAGTTTACAAAAACAGAATTCAGAAATGATGATGCAGACAGATAGCACCACCAATTACTTATTAATTATTGAGAACTCACCTCTTGTGATCGAAGCCCTAATCACTAGGAGACATTTTCTTCATCATAAAATATAGCCAAGCCACTATGCTTTAAGATGATATAATCACCATATTAATCCCATAAATATCACCTTTTGTTAGGGACTAGTGAAACAACCGTTATACTCGTTGAATTAGACCAATTCTATTATTCACTAGCCCACCGTCAAAATCAACCGTTTTCTATCTGCCTACGAGAGCTCGCGCACTCGCCTATCTAAGCCGACCATTTTTCTTTACTTAACGGAAAAAGTCTTCTCTCGATATATTTATTTTCGTACCTGACTTTATAGAATGTTTAACATTATACTCGAAATACTATTATAGACCGCTGATTACCAATTTAGAATATAAAAATATAATAAAACATTCATTCAAACGATGATAATGGGAGATGAATGCTGCAGATCCTTGTGACACTCATACAGTGAAAGTAGAACAAGCTGATACACAATAATTATCCTTTGTTACATATTGATGTTTCGTTGGTAAGATACTATGTACGATGTTATTAAAGTATAGCTTTGAGTTATAAAACTAAAAAATACAATGAATGCTTTAATAAGATCTAAAAGTTGAAAACATTAAAACTGTCTGTGATTGAAGTTGTCATTATTATACAGTCAGTTTCTTATGGCCAGAGTTGTAGAAAAATTGTCCCTAGATAAGATATTTTAGATATACAAGGTGCATTAGAACTTACACAGGACTTATTAAAAATCTGAGAAACAAAAGAACGTATATTTAAAATGTCCTCTTTGCTTCGGAACAACTGACAACTGTCAAGAGGCGACTAAAGAGGTTATAACTTTTAATATAGCTAAGCCGATGGTCTCAACTGGCGTCGGTCTCTTCTACTGTTTTAAATTTATAATATTTATATCTATATTATTTCCATTTTTAAATGTGAGCTTTAAAACACATGATATGCTGCTTCATATTACTAATACAGTATTCTCTGTAGCACGAAAATATCCAAACACCTTTCAGGTGTAACCCGTCCCTGCATCTGACACGTACTCGTTATAACCGCACTGTATTATTATGTAGAGAAGAGTAGATAACACACTAAATGAAACATCAGGATATCCATATCGCTTTATCGCAACAAAAACATTAAGTTGCAGTCTGGATAATAGCGCTCATTTCACTGAGTAGATCCTATCTTGCTACACGCAGTCACGCTATGTGCTGGAGTTTTCAGTGGAAGGTAACTCGAGCGGATAGACAATGGGGCAAAATTTTTATCCGTGTTAAAAGAGTTGTCTTGTTTGAGCGAAGCAGGTTTTATATACTAAAATGTATCATATATTTTTTAGTTTTTTTCAAAGATAATTTCTTTACATGCTTTTGTCTGACTAATGAAAGATAACGATAAAATCGAGTAATTTTTGGTGATCATTATTTTATGGCTAATTGGAAGAATGCAAGGCGAAGAAAATATTGGGATTTGTAGATTAGAGCATTTTTTTAGGTACTTCTTGGTTCGGAACATTGATAGCTCAAACTGATTGTTAATGACAACACTGAATTTCTTGTACAAAATAATTCCAATTGTAAGTTTTTAGGCATTTACTTACTTTAGTCCGACCAAATTACACTTGGAGAAAAAAAAATTTTACCTGGACTTTTATAAGTGGAAATGGTAAAATGGCTTATAATAAACCTAAAAAAAATAAATGCGTGAGCAGGGGCGGCGGAGGGTAGATTTGGGGGGTTGAAAAGTTATGACGTCAAACAAATACGTATCCAATACAAAAGTTGTAGATCATGCAAAAATCTACAACTTTTGTAGAGGTCACTTTTTAACATAACCTCAAAATTTCCGAGAAAAATGGGAAAAACAGGTTTTTTCTGATTTTTCGTTTTATATTTCTCATTTCCGCAAAAATAATTTAATTTTAACGAAACTTGGTGAAAGTATACCTTTATCTGTCCTAAATAACTTTCAAGTTTCTGAGATATTAATTTTTTTCGGTCTGAAACACTTTTTTTTTCAAAGAAAAATTCTACTTAAAAAAATAATCGTACAGAGTTCTGCCGGTAATCATTTTTTTCGTTTTGACATACTTTTTGGTGAAATAAAAAAATCTGTAATAACATTTCAAAAACATCAAAAATGCAACAAATAAAAAAGGACTTGCAACAATGAATTTTTCAGTTATTGTTGATAATTTGTTTAAATTAAAAAACATTCAAAAACTGATTACACTATTCAATTCTACAGAAAAAAAAAGAAAAAATTGTGTCCCATTGTTTGACCCAAAACTTTATTTTTGTACAGTATTGCTATAAACATCTAAGTCGAATTACAAATGCACAAATAATAAATTATTTCAGGATGATTTGAGATTTCAGCAATAAAAAGTATTAACTGCAAAGTCTACTGTTGACGCGAAATCCGAAAACCCGAAAATTTTGCAAAATCATGGCAAAATCCAATGGCGTCAACATTTTTACATTTTCACTGTTTGTCTTCGACGGGCCATCATCAGATTAATTTTTTTAAATATATCGGTGCTATTTTCATGACAAAATCTAGTCATTTTTAATTCTGTATTAAATGATATTACTATTGTAATCGTAAAAAGGTTTATAGCTATCATTAAAAATTTTTCCTTAGTACGGCTCTGAACGCTTTCAAAATACCTGTATCTATTGGAGGAAAGAGATAGAGAGAGATGAGAGAATAAAGGTCAATACAGCACAAAATATCCAACAATTTTTTTAATCCATAATTTAAAAAGTTGTACCTAGTAAAAATAATACGAATGTATGCAATATTTTATTATTTCTTATTAGTATTGCTAACAGTAGTAAAAAATTGTTGGATGTTTTGTGCGGTATTGACTTTTGTACTGTTATGACTTCATGCAACAGATATTTTGAAAGCGTTCAGAGCCGTACTCAGGAAAAATTTTAAATTATAGCTAAAGCAAGCTAAAAACTTTTTAAGCGATTACAATAGTAATATCCTCTAATTCAAAATTAAAAATGACTTTAGATTTTGTCATAAAAATAGCAGTGACGTATTTAAAAAAATTAATCCGATGATGGCCCCTCGAAGACGAAACGTCGGATTGCAAAAATATTGAAGCCATTGTATAGAACGAAAAAAGTGGCATTGTAAATATGTAATTTATTTTAAAATTCGTTTTCAAATAAAGCCAGAAAAAATTAAACAATTTAGCAAAATTTCGGGGTTTTCCGGATATTTCCGGAACTACCCGGAATTTTAAAACTTTCTAAACAACTTTTTTCTAATGTGAGCCACCCCGTATCTTTTACCGTTTCCTAGATCTTAATGCTGTCTCATCCTTACCTTGGACACACTGTATATCTATGAATTCATCAAAATAAGAAAAATAAGTACACTAATCGATCCTACGCAAAAAAAATATTATTTATTTTATTTATTCACTATTCGACTTATGTTTATAGCAATACTGTATAAAAATAGTTTTGGGTCAAACAATGAGACAGTTTTTTTTTGTATTTTTTCCGGACAATTGAATGGACTACTCAGTTTTTGATTATTTAAAAAAATTTAAACAAATTATCAACAATTACTGAAAAATTCATTGCTGTCATTTTTTCCTTTTTTGCATTTTTGAGCATGTTTTTGAACTATGATTACAAATTTTTTTATTTCACTAAAAAGTATATGTCAAAACGAAAAAAATAATTACTGGCTGAACTCTGTACGATATTTCTCTTTAGAATTTTTCTTTGAAAAAAAAAGTGTTTCAGGCCGAAAAAGATGAATATTTCAGAAACTTCTTGATTTCTTTATCTAAAAAAATTTTAGGTTATTCAAGACAGAGAAATGTATACTTTCACCTTGTTTCGTTAAAATTAAATTATTTTTGCGGAAATGAGAAATATAAAACGAAAAATCAGAAAAAACCTGTTTTTCCCATTTTTCTCGGAAATTTTGAGGTTATGTTAAAAAATGACTCCTACAAAAGTTGTAGATTTTTGCATAATTTACAACTTTTGTTTTGAATACTTTTTTGTTTGACGTCAACTTTCGCCAGAAATCCCAATGATACAATTTTTCATAACTTTTCAAGCCCCCAAATCAAACCTCGGCCGCCTCTGCTCACGCATTTATTTTTTTTTCGTTGTAACCCCCTTTACCATTTCCACTTATAAAAGTCCAGGTAACAATTTTCTTTTTTTCCCCCTCTAAATGAGTTATTTTGATCGGTCTATACGTGAATTGCCACAATTTGTATGTTTCAAAGATCCTGCCATGAAAAAAAAATCGCATGACACCAGTGCCATCTATAATTTAGAAGTTTTTCTGCGGAATATTGTTGGGAAACCTGTTATAAACAAAATATCAAAAAATCAACTCGAGGCTAGTTGGGAAACTTTGTTTTAACAGTGGTCAAAGATATGGAAAAGTGGTTTTTTGACTCACTTAAAAAAACTATTATTCATAGCGAAAAAAGTTTATACAAAAAAGGTAGGTATTAAATAAGCCTATAAAATGAGAGAAATCCGATTAAATTCCGATAATTTGTTTATGCACAAAAGCTCGAAAATGGTCGAAAATTTCCGTTTTTTTTCAATTGCTAACAATTAATGCAATTTTCATCACTTGTAATTCAGGATTTTTGAGGCATTTTACACCCTTAATAAGTGGTAAAAATTTCAGCCCGAAAGCTTTATTGGTTTGGCGTTGGCGGAATTTGTTATCTAAGAAAATGCTATTTTCAATTCATTTTTCCCAAGCTCACAGGTGTTGTAGGGTTTCGATCATTAGTTGTTTTTGTACCTAAATAGTTGTATTGACATATGCATTTACTGACAATTTAATTTTTCAAATTTAATTTGTTTAAAAATGACTGAAAAAATGTTAATATTTATTAAATTGTTAAGATAGGTAATTATTATAAAATAAAATAGTAACCTCTATACTTTAGTTTTCTTCGAATTTAAAAAAAAAATCGTTGTTATAAGTTGATTAGAAGCTGAGATATTTTTTTTTATTTATTTAATCGCAGTGACCTTAATTATTAATATTAAGAGCCGAAATTTGGAGAGAGTATACATTAAGAGCTATATTTTCATGTCCTACATTAACATTAAGGTGAATTCAACTATTTAATTTCGAAAAAGAAGATAGCGGCGATGCGTTCTATTACTTGGTCTAGCGAACGAGTGGGGAAGGCGAGGCTTAGCATGCGCGCTTAACGATGTAATAAATATTAACATTTTTTCAAAGTCATTTTTAAACAAATTAAATTTGAAAAATTAAATTATCAGTAAATGCATATGTCAATACAACTATTTAGGTACAAAAACAACTAATGATCGAAACCCTACAACGCCTGTGAGCTTGGGAAAAATGAATTGAAAATAGCATCTTCTTAGATAACAAATTCCGCCAACGCCAAACCAATGAAGCTTTCGGGCTGAAATTTTTACCACTTATTAAGGGTGTAAAAAGCCTAAAAAATTCTGAATTACAAGTGTCTGCGATGAAAATTGCATTAATTATTAGCAATTGAAAAAAGCGGACAATTTCGACCATTTTTGAGCTCTTGCGCATAAACAAATTATCGGAATTTAATCGGACTTGTCTTATTTTACAGATTTATTTAATACCTACCTTTTTTGTATAAACCTTTTTTCTCTATGTATAACAGTTTTTTTACGCGAGTCAAAAAACCACTTTTCCATAATTTTGAACATTGTTTTAACAAAGTTTCCCAACTAGTCTCGAGTTGATTTATTGATATTTTGTTTATAACACGTTTCTGAACAATATTCCGCAGAGAAAATTCTAATAGTATTTTTTTCCCCAAAAAAAGCTATAATGACTGGCCTATCCGTTTGATGTTTTAATTGATGTCTCTATCAAATTGTCACAGAATAAAAACATATTTTCCCGTTATCAAGTTATAGGGTCGGGAATGTTTTTATGAATCGCCTTGTATATTTTTGAAAAATACGGGAAACCTCTAAAACTTTCAAATTTGTTCAACTCTGTACACACCTCTTTTTTTATTATAGCAGGTGGATTTTTTCATGAGATTAAATTAGTTTCTCGGTGATACGTAATTTGTCCGAGAGATGTCTTGTCTCATACGAACAAACTAAGAAAACGTAAGTTTTTTATTTTTTAACACGCTGTATATAAAGTTAAAAAAATCGTGGATTAATTTCACATTTCTAATGTATTAGTGCACAAAAAAACAGTCACGTGAAATGTTAGATGAAATTAGAAGTAAATAAAATAGTATCCGAAATGTTTCACAAAATGATTCCAGCTCATGTACGCGATAAATAATAAAACAGTATCTCTGTAGCACACAGATTAGCAATTTGTTATATCGAGCAGAAATATAAACTCCTCTACTACTCGAGAGGCAATCAAAAGTTGGGTAAAAGTAAATTTTCTATCGCCGGGGTGTGTGGTTGTTCAAAGTAGAACAGAATTCGCTAAATTTATGCAGATTTACCCACTAGAATCAGCGTAACAGACGCAAGAGAGAGATCTTTGAATACATATCCGCGAGGCGGAATTTCCCAGTAACTAAGTAATGGTTGGCATTCCCATGCAAGTATAATAGAATTATGATCCCTCACCATTTCTGTAATTTAATTAAACACCCTTCTACCGAATTTCACCGCGCAATTGTTAAATTTCCCTTATTTATACAACTCCGGGGAAAACTATTTATGACGTAAATATAATTATCGCCCTCGCATAGTTCCCGGCAACTTCCAAGACGAGGAAAAATTTTAACACCACGCTACGCTGACTAACGTGGGGGAATCTAACCTCAATAAGTACCTACAGCTCTATATTCGGAATTAACAAACAGTAAAATACTAAAATAGCTACTTCTGCTACCCAAAATTCAGATTATTTACAGGCGGATAAAAATAGGGGAAAGTATTAATAGTATCAAGCTTCAATAGATTGACTGATTTTGCTATACCTATGGGCCCAGCAGTTCAAATTTCTCACGTGTCTAACAATTCTAAGATACCGTTTCACAAAAACTAAAATTACACCGCATTTTATTCATTCTCGAATACAGCTACATTCTTATATTAATTAAATTTTATAACACCAATAGGCCAGGAAAATAAGCTGGGAAATGACCATTTCGCGACTTTTTCTTTCGGCAAGCTTATCACTATAGTCGAGTCAAGATAAATTTTGACTTCGCGAAAATTACGGGAAGAGAGAAGTTTTTATTTTTCGCTTTGTAAAGTTGTCAGAAACAACATATCAACGCTAAATTATTTATTTAACAAATTAGTGGCAAAATATATAAAAAAATATAATTTTCTAAAAAAAATAACTGCGCCATTCGAAAGAATAGAAAATTTTACATAAAAAATGTTGATAGTTTTTTCTAAAATGCGAATTGAAGGCTGTAGAATTTTTTTTCTAAGAGCGCGCGACCCCGAGCGCTACACTAAATTTGTTATACCTTTTGATCTAATTGATTAAATCGACCTCATAAAAATTTAAATAAAAAAGAGTCATCCGGCTATCAGAACTTTATGTCTTTAAACTTGAGAAAAAATATATATAGTACATCTACATACAAAGTTACGTCATTCTATATTTGTACAATAATAATAAAATAGCTTTTAATTTTTAAAATAAATATGTGTAACCTTCACAGATTACTCTTTAAATGACGATTGAAACAGTGAGCGATATGGAAAAAAATCTTAAAAATTTAATTTGAAAAATATTGAGCCCAACATATTCAATAATTTTAAAAAATCACAATTTGACTTTTTAGGCCATACTTTATAGATCAAAAACTATACTTGTAAATGTGGTATTGAATCTTTATGAGAGCAATTTTTAAAGCTTAAAATCGCTACTTTAAGATGGTGCATTTTATTTTTCTTAAAAAATTGTAAAAATAGTTGAAAAAACAAAAAAAAATAAAAATAAAAATATTTCATGAAAAATTCGTGATATTTATTGTTAAATAAAGTTTAATAATGTACAAAATTTTTTTTCTTTAAAAAACCATCAAAGACTTAAGTTAAGACCTTAAAAAAGTAAATCCAGCGAAAAATATTTTTTTTATTTATGTAAGTGGAAAATTGTTATAATAGCAAAAAAATAACGTTTTTTGATGAATTGATTTAATATTCATTTTTAAAAAGTATATTCTGTATCTGAAATTGTGAATATAACATCGAAATCTGCTCGGTGAGTATAGCACGCACATGGTGTATACTACTACATAGAAATATATACAATAGCCTTGCTTGCGAAAGGGAATTTTGAAAGTTGTGAGCACACCAAATATTTTTTTGTTACTTACAGTTTTATTTATTTTAAAAGCATTTTTCGTTTATAAGAATTAAGTAATTATTATTATTAATGGTATAAGAATATGATTTTTANAATATTTATTAAATTGTTAAGATAGGTAATTATTATAAAATAAAATAGTAATTTCTATACTTTAGTTTCCTTCGAATTTAAAAAAAAATCGTTGCAAGTTGATTAGAAGCTGAGATAATTTTTTTTTTCATTTAATCGTAGTGACCTTAATTATTAATATTAAGAGTCGAAATTTGGAGAGAGTATACATTAAGAGCTATATTTTTATGTCCTACATTAACATTAAGGTGAATTCAACTATTTAATTGCGGAAAAGAAGATAGCGGCGATGCGTTCTATTACTTGGTCTAGCGAACAAGTGGGGAGAGCGAGGCGGAGCATGCGCGCATAACAATTTAATAAATATTAACATTTTTTCAGTCATTTTTAAGCAAATTAAATTTGAAAAATTAAATTATAAGTAAATGCATATGTCAATACAACTATTTAGGTACAAAAACAACTAATGATCGAAACCCTACAACGCCTGTGAGCTTGGGAAAAATGAATTGAAAATAGCATCTTCTTAGATAACAAATTCCGCCAACGCCAAACCAATGAAGCTTTCG
>NW_019417253.1:77788-80447 GCF_000390285.2 Anoplophora glabripennis
AATGGTATAAGAATATGATTTTTATGTTTTCGAGTAAGCTGCAGTTATCACTGTGTTAAAAAGTGTATTATTCACATATTTTGTCCATTTTGAGGTTATACTCTCGTACACTTGTAATTCTTTAATGTAATATTATCACTTAATATTACAAATAATAAGGTATTTATATTTGTTTCCTTTCATGCTAAACCTGTAAATGTATGAGTTTAATATTTATATATGAATATTGATCCATTTTTAAAATAATTAATGAATAAATAAATAATAATAGGGGACGTTGATTTTGATTTTATAATTTTGTATTTAAAATCAGTGTTTTTTTTTCAATTTTATTGGCTTAAAGTTTAATTGCCCAGTTATTTTTGAAGAAGAGCAAGAACTCGATGAGATTTAAAAATTAATTATTTTGTAATAAATTTGTATTTTGAAAAATAAAACATATTTTCAATAAAACCTCTTTAGCTATTTATAATTTTCATTTTTCGAACCTCTATATTACAAATATGAGCGAATTTGATTTAAAATCAATAATTGTTAAATAAATTGTTTAAAATAGTTGGCCATATTGGATCCGCCATTTTGAATTTTCATTTTCTGACATCATATTCTCGTTTAGAGACGTCAAAAATCCCTATATTTCAAATTTAAGCGAGTTTGATGTTTCAAATTCGCAACCTGGATTTTTTTTTTTATTTTTTAGCCTTAGTTGCAAAATGAAAATATACGACGCACGAGCGTGATATAGTTATATATTATTACATATTCGGAAAGTTTATGTAAAAAGCTTTAAGTTAAAAAAAAAAATCGTCCAAGATTCGTTGAAAAACAACGGAGTTACAGACTGTCAAAATTGGCGGCCGATTGCTAAACAAATTAGGTTGGTAGCGGCAAAAAAAACTGTCATAACCGGCAACCCGAGCCCTTTCCCAGGTAAAAATATTTTATTTGTGGAAGTATGTTAAGTGCATAAGAAATATTGTCAAAAGTCAGTGGGATGTTTAATTCAAAAGTAATAAATAAACTCCTTCTGTTTGTAACTTTTGATCTAATCAATATTTTTTGTTGCTCGAGGGCTAGTTTTGTAGGTCTTTTGAAAACGACAAAAAAAATACTTTACTGTTTCCTAAAAAAAATTATAAGCGAAAAACGTAAATTTACGTAAAAATTATACAATTAACCACCCTGTAAACAATCTTCTCCCCATTTTTATGACTGTGGAAACTAATTTGTTATTGTACATAATATTTAGCATCTATAATGATAAATTCAGCTTACCGAAAAAAAAGTCGCGTCCAACTCATATTTCCTGGACTACAATAGACTGTAGCAGGTAAGACAATTATTATAAAGTAAAATATAATTGCAATATTCAAATGTTGCTTTATGTATACAGGACCTTTTGATTTAATATTATGAACTTTACTGTGAGATCTTCTATTTCGTTGCACTAAACACACAATTGTGTTGCGGACAAAGTTAAATTGTCAGTCGATACTTCGGCAGACCAATATTTGGAAAGGGTCCCATCAACACAATGTTGAATTTATGTCTTGTTAGGGTACGGATCATTGAATCCGTTATTTAATATATTCTCAGTAATTATATGTTTATTGTCACTTTTACTAATTGCTATAAGGTTATCACACAGCGTGTCCCAAAATAATGGAACAAAATTAATATATTTTTTTCCAGTTCATATTTAAAAAAAATCACTGAAAAAAGTCAATTAGTAAATAGAAATTGTCACTTTTCACCAATATTTTCTATTTTTTGAGCCACGTTTGACATTACCCATATAAACCTGATAAACCCTTCTAAAGACGAATTAAGCGATATCAATTTTTTTGCCATAAAAATGTAAAAAATTTTTTATGTCTAGATTTGTTTGTGGGGTTAACTAAAAAGCAAAGTGTATGTGAACAGACCAGATCGAAAAATTGTATCAGAGGAGAAGTTCGAAACATCACACTAAATATTATTCAAAGTGTCATTGATAACATTGAACACGGAATTGGGCATTATACAAAGGTTAATGGGGGCTCCTGTAGCATTCAAATAAGACACCTTAATAAAATACATATTTAATGTTGTGTCCCAGTATCCTTGGCTAGAAAATTTTATACCATCCTGTATTGTGTAGGAACACAATCAGATGTCTCGTTTTTATAACAACCAAAGTCCGGTCGTGCGCGCACGCGGAATAGGGCGAATATTAAAATGGGAAAGAGAGGATCAACGAGGAGAACCTCTTGAGATACGGGTCAGAAATAGGTACGTGAAATCGTTCATTTAACCTGTGCTGTAGTAAAATCGCAACAGAATTATTAGTGTAGCCTCGTTGCCGATATTTTGAACTGTACATCGTACATTACATCACCAGCATTCAGTAGCTTTCCTAATAGTCAACTAAAAACTGTCAACTCGCCGGAGGTTGCTCCGTAAGTATAATAGGGTATTTTCACATTTTTTTTTTACTTGAAAAATAGAAAGTACTTAAGCCATATATAACTAATGAAAACTTTTTTTGTTTAAAAAAAATCGCTATAATAGTTTTAAAACAAATATAAATTTAAGTAAAATATTTGGCGCGAAAAATGCCTAATCGAGTACGACTGGTTGCCTAGACTATTGTGACGTAGGAACTCATATCAACAAAGCC
>NW_019417253.1:80579-89069 GCF_000390285.2 Anoplophora glabripennis
CCCCGAGCGCGCTACACTAAATTTGTTATAACTTTTGATCTAATTGATCAAATCGACCTCACAAAAATTTAAATAAAAGAATAGTCATCCGGCTATCAGAATTTTATGTCTTTAAACTTGAGAAAAAAAATATATATATAGTACATACGTACAAAGTTACGTCATTCTATAATTTTGTACAATAATAATAAAATAGCTTGTCATTCTTTTAATTTTTAAAATAAATATCTGTAACTTTCACAGATTACTCTTCAAATGACGATTGAAACAGTGAGCGAAATGAAAAAAATCTTAAAAAATTAATTTGAAAAATATTGAGCCCAACATATTCAATAATTTTTAAAAATCACAAATTTGACATTTTAGGTCATACTTTATAGATTAAAAATTATAGTTGTAAATGTGATATTGAAACTTGATGAGAGCACTTTTTAAAGCTTAAAATCTCTACTTTAAGATGGTGCATTTTATTTTTCTTAAAAAATTTAAGTAATAGTTGAAAAAACAAAAAATAACGAAAATTAAATATATTTCATGAAAAATCCGTGAAATTTATTGTTATATAAAGTTTAATAATGTACAAAATTTTTTTTGTTTTAAACATCAAAGAAGTAAGTTAAGACCTTAAAAAAAGTAAATCCAGCGAAAAATTATTTTTTTATTTATAGTAATAAGTGGAAAATTGTTAAAATAGCAAAAAAATAACGTTTTTTGATGAATTGATTTAATATTCACTTTTAAAAAGTATATTCTGTATATGAAATTAAGTTCGAAACCTGCTCGGTGAGTATAGCACGCACATGGTGTATACTACTACATAGAAATATATGCAATAGCTTTGCTTGCGTAGGGGAATTTTGAAGTTGTGAGCACACTAAATATTTTTTTGTTACTTACAGTATTATTTATTTTAAAAGCGTTTTTCGTTTATAAGAGTTAAATAATTAAGGTATTTATATTCGTTTTATTTTATACTAAACCTGTTAATGTATGAGTTTTAAAATAGTTAATGAATAAATAAATAATAGGGGACGTTGATTTTGATTTTATAATTTTGTATTTAAAATCAGTGTTTTTTTTTCAATTTTATTGGCTTAAAGTTTAATTGCCCAGTTATTTTTGAAGAAGAGCAAGAACTCGATGAGATTTAAAAATTAATTATTTTGTAATAAATTTGTATTTTGAAAAATAAAACATATTTTCAATAAAACCTCTTTAGCTATTTATAATTTTCATTTTTCGAACCTCTATATTACAAATATGAGCGAATTTGATTTAAAATCAATAATTGTTAAATAAATTGTTTAAAATAGTTGGCCATATTGGATCCGCCATTTTGAATTTTCATTTTCTGACATCATATTCTCGTTTAGAGACGTCAAAAATCCCTATATTTCAAATTTAAGCGAGTTTGATGTTTCAAATTCGCAACCTGGATTTTTTTTTTTATTTTTTAGCCTTAGTTGCAAAATGAAAATATACGACGCACGAGCGTGATATAGTTATATATTATTACATATTCGGAAAGTTTATGTAAAAAGCTTTAAGTTAAAAAAAAAAATCGTCCAAGATTCGTTGAAAAACAACGGAGTTACAGACTGTCAAAATTGGCGGCCGATTGCTAAACAAATTAGGTTGGTAGCGGCAAAAAAAACTGTCATAACCGGCAACCCGAGCCCTTTCCCAGGTAAAAATATTTTATTTGTGGAAGTATGTTAAGTGCATAAGAAATATTGTCAAAAGTCAGTGGGATGTTTAATTCAAAAGTAATAAATAAACTCCTTCTGTTTGTAACTTTTGATCTAATCAATATTTTTTGTTGCTCGAGGGCTAGTTTTGTAGGTCTTTTGAAAACGACAAAAAAAATACTTTACTGTTTCCTAAAAAAAATTATAAGCGAAAAACGTAAATTTACGTAAAAATTATACAATTAACCACCCTGTAAACAATCTTCTCCCCATTTTTATGACTGTGGAAACTAATTTGTTATTGTACATAATATTTAGCATCTATAATGATAAATTCAGCTTACCGAAAAAAAAGTCGCGTCCAACTCATATTTCCTGGACTACAATAGACTGTAGCAGGTAAGACAATTATCAAGTAAAATATAAATGCAATATTCAAATGTTGCTTTATGTACAGGACCTTTTGATTTAATATTATGAACTTTACTGTGAGATCTTCTATTTCGTTGCACTAAACACACAATTGTGTTGCGGACAAAGTTAAATTGTCAGTCGATACTTCGGCAGACCAATATTTGGAAAGGGTCCCATCAACACAATGTTGAATTTATGTCTTGTTAGGGTACGGATCATTGAATCCGTTATTTAATATATTATCAGTAATTATATGTTTATTGTCACTTTTACTAATTGCTATAAGGTTATCATACAGCGTGTCCCAAAATAATGGAACAAAATGAATATATCTTTTTTCCAGTACATAAATTAAAAAATCACAGAAAAAGGTCAATTAGTAAATAGAAATCGTCACTTTTCTGCAATATTTTCTATTTTTTGAGCCATGTTTGACATTACCCATATATTTTTTAATAGGACGCTCTATATTTTATAGGACCTGATAAACCCTTCTAAAGACGAATTAAACGATATCAATTTTTTTGCCAAAAAAAATTTTAAAAATTATCTTTTATGTCGTACTGACGACTAGTTCAAACGATCATAGTCTCTTCTGTACTTTAAAAAACGTACCGTCTCTTTATTAATCTCTTTCTATTTAAACCTTTTTTTCCTCAAAAAAAACACACACCGATAAACACATTATATTCACCGGAGTACCTTAGGTACCTATAATGTCAATCGTTTTGGTTCCAATTCATTCGTTGTTAAATTATTTTGAAAAATGGTTGTCTGTTTAAGCGAAAAACAGAGAATTGAAATTTTAATTATGATTGGTTGCGGAGATAAAATCCGTAGTCAACAGGAGGTATGTGACTTATTTCTGCATAAGTATCCAGATTAGAGAATTAGTCGAGTAAAGTATGCAAAAAATTTGAAGAAATCATAATTATAAAAGATTTACCTGGGTCAGGAAGGCGAAGAACGGTAAGCGAAAATACCATCAAAATGTGATGCTCGCCGTTACTGAAAATCCTCACTCATCCATTAGATCTATCTCAGTCAACTTCAACTTGTCGAAGTCCTCAGTTCACAGAACTCTGAAATCTCAAAAGTGGCATCCTTACAAAGTTAACGTCTTACAAGAACTATGGACATATGACACATACAGAAGATTACGAGGATATTACATATTTGAAGAGAACCTAACTTAAAAAACCATATAATTTTCACTGATGAAGCAACTTTTTGCTTAAACGGAACTGTGAACAGGCAATATACTAGGTTTTGGAGCCCAGAAAATCCGCATGGGTTGCAAGAAAAACATACACAACGGTCGGAAAAAGTTAATGTTTCTGCTGCAATAGTAGGAAATCGCATACTGGGACCTTATTGCTTTGAGGGCAATTTGACAGGCGACATTTATTGGGATTTTTTGCTTTTTCAGGTGATTCCAGCCCTAAAATTAATTTTTCTTAACCCTAATGAGCACAATATGCCTGCTGCTGATGTCTGGTTCCAACAAGATGGTGCCCTTCCACATTTTCGCCTCTATGTAAGAAATTACCTTAATGAAGTTTTCCCAAATCGATGGATATTCAGAAGAGGGCCGCTTCAGTGACCACCAAGCTCCCCTGACTTAACCCAACTAGATTTGTTTGTGGGGTTATCTAAAAAGCAAAGTGTATGTGAACAGACCAGATACTGTCGAAGGATCGAAATATCGTATCAGAGAAGAAATTCGAAACATCACACCAAAAATATTATTCAAAGTGTCATCGATAACTTTGAACATGGAATTGGGTATTGTACAAAGGTTAATGGGGGACACTTTGAACATTTGCTGTAATAAAATAAAAAGTGGTACTAAATTATTGTTTTCATTTAATTCCTCCATTTCTTTGACAGCTATGACAAAAAAGTAGGTAGGTACCTACAACCCTATATCGATGAATTCGTCTTTAGAAGAACTATCTATTTATTATACTATAAAATATATAGCGTCCTATTAAAGAAAATGTCGGTAATGTTATAGGTATTTTTTATCAAAGTATATGTTTTAAATCAGATGATGTAAATAATATCATCACAAAGTGGAAAACAAGGTAGGTAGACAATTAACTTCCAGAATGAAACTAGATTAAAACTTTGCAAGTTGTACTACTGTTTTGTTATCAATTTCACAACTGTAATATATGTTTACAAATTACGGATTTATATAGAATAATCTCAATTCAGTTATAAGAATTATTTATTTATACAAGTGTACCATATTTTTATAAATGACAGTTACATGTATTTAGAGATTCGTTATACTATAATTTCCAAAATTCTTCTAAACCTTAATCTTAAATATAGAGGATGTTTCAGGATTAAGTCGACAAACTTTAAGGAGATATTCCTCATAAAAAAAATAAGAAAAAAATCAAGTATAATTTTTTTTCCAGAGACGCTTCATTTTCGAAATATAGGGCGTTATAGATTGTTAAAAAAATTCGAATTTTTTTAATAACTTCTACATGAAGAAGGCTATTTAAGCCAAATTTGGCATGACACATCTTCTTATAAGATACCATTTTCCATAGAAGTAGAAGTCCCGCAAGCAACCAGTGGCGGAGTTATGGGGACTCATTAAATTATAAAAAAAATTAATACGGCCCTACTGAAAATAAAAAATGATGCTGTTTTTAGATAGAACAGTTTGTTATTGACAAAAAGTGTACATTCACTTTTTTCCTAACTCTTATAATTTCATGGCAAAATCGATTTTTCGGAAGGGTGCTTCTGGATTCTGTCGATAAACTTTAAAATGAACCTCAACAAAAATTTTTGAGTAGGCTGCTGTCAAGCAATGTTAATTTAACGTTTTAAATGACCTTTTGCGAATTGTTGTATAAATTATCCATTAGATAAAGCGTTCAAACTAATAATAAAAATAAGTTTAATAATGCCGTCCATATTTTCGAACGATGAATATGCTGATATGGTCTTTGTATATCGTTTTTGTGATGGAAATACCACGGCGGCTCTCCGTGAATATGCAGTAAGATTTCCTCATCGCAGACTACCAGCAAAGTAAACATTTTCAACGACATTCAGTCGTCTTAGACAAACTGGGTCTTTCGGTATTCCAACTTATGCTGATGGACATTTTGCCGCACTTCAGGACGAAGTAAGATCGAATACTGTTTTAAACCATTTCGATGAAAATCCATCCACGAGTGTCAGAAGATCTAGCTCTGAGCTAGGTATTTCGTCAAGATCCATTTGGAGGACACAGATGGACCCCATGCGTACCATCATATCTAGCGTGTGCAACATTTGTTGCCTAAGGACATACGATGCAAGCGCGTGTTTTGTGGCTGGATGTTAAACCAAGCAGAGAATGATGATCAGTTTACGCAAAATGTAATGTGGACAGATGAGGCAACATTTACTCGAAGGGGAATTTTAAACCAAAGGAACAACCATATTTGGTCCTACGCGAATCCACGGGCGGTAAGGGAACATAGTTTTCAGCATGAATTCCAATGTAACGTATGGTTGGGTATGTTGGACAACACTATAGTTGGTCCCTACTTCCTTCTGCATCGGTTAAATGCTGACATGTTTACAGAGTTCCTTGAAAATGGTTTTCAAGGTCTGTTAGAAGATGTTCCGCTTAATACTCGAATGAACAGTTGGTTTTAACTAGATGGTTGTCCTGCCCATTTTGGTAGAGGTCCTAAGGAGTTGTTAAACATTAATTATATATTAGATGGATTGGTCGTGGGGGACCTGCAGCGTGGCCCACGCGTTCACCGGACTTGACACCGATGGATTATTTCGTTTGGGGTGCTGTTAAACAAAAAGTCTACGAGGTGCCAGTTGATACCCTAGAATATCTAATACAGCGAATAGTCCAATCGTGTCGAGAATTAACTCCAATTCAGTGTCGATCGGCCACTACCTCCATAATTAGAAAATGTCGTGCTTGTCTACAGTCCGGAGGCGCCCATTTTGAACAAAATATTTTTTAAATCATTTCATTTTTGATTCACTTTTCGCTTTGTCTAGGTATAATATTAATTCGTAATTTTTTGGTTGTTTCAATTTACAAATAAATTTTCATGTATTGTTTGCCATCTTATTTTTTTTTAAAAGTACACAACACAAGTAAATGAAGTGACTGCAGACCGCCTGAAAAAAATTTAGGAGTCGTTACGTTGTCGCATTACGACACATTAGATGTTAGGTACTTAAATATTTCTATTGTTTTCATCATCATTTTTTTTTCTAAAAAGAACACCCTATATCTCAAAAACGAAGCATCTTCTAAATAATTTTAATACTGTTGGTTAAATCCAAAGGAAGGGGCGCCAAAGAGGCTTATTTGACTCACACATACTCGATACTAAGACCAATTTTAATAGGTACTATATTTTTTTAGGTTTCATGAGAAACAGTTCTTTCTGAATTTGGTAAAAATGAAAGAAAGTAATTGTGTTTCTGTGGCTGTTTTTGAAGAAACTCAAGAAGCAATTTTTCATTTATTGCCAGCGAAATCCAGGGAACATTACGAAAAAGCGTTCGCCGAATTGAACGAATGGAGGGAAAAACGAAGAGTAATGACAATAAATGAAGAAGTCATGCTATCGTATTATTTAAATTTGAAGAAAAAATATGCAATTGAAGGCTACTATAAAGGTCTACAAAAATATAGATATTGGAAAATATAACAACCTTACTGGCTATTTGAAGGGTAAATCAGGAGGATACAAAGCAAAAAAAGCTGCAGTATTGGAAAGAGTACATATTAAAGAATTTTTGAATGGAGCTTCAGATAAAGAATATTTAATAATTAAGGTAATATCTCTTCACCTTTTACATGTTGTTGGATATATAGTGAACTTTGAATTATTTTAGGTTGCACGAATAATGGAGGTTTCTGTCAATCCTGCGAATTGACAAATTTGAAAATTAGTGACATACAGGACGTTGGCAGTTACCTACTTGTTTCAATACCTAATACCAAGACGGGCAATTCAAGAAAATTTACAATTCTAAAAGAAAAATTTTGCGTTTTTGTTGTTGAAATATGCAGAAAATATATTTCTCTGCGCCCAATTCGCCTAACAATAGACAGACTCTTTTTAAGATACATCAATCAAAAATGTACTTCTCAACCTGTTGGAATCAACACATTGGCGAGGGCATCCTCAATAGTTGCTTCATTCCTGAATATCGCAAATCCAGAAGCATATACTGGCCATTGTATGAGGCGCACTTCAACAACATTATTGGCCAATAAAGGTGCTGATCTTACAACCATCAAACGGCAAGATGGATGGAAGAGCTCCTCTGTGGCAAAAAGTTATGTTGAGGAGTCTGTATCTAACAAACTTGATGTTGCAAGAAAAGTCCAAGGAAAATATAGCTGTTCCTTACAAGAAGAGATATCCGTAACTTGTGTAAATTCTTCACAAACTTCGGAAGATGTTATGCGTTCCGAAAATGATTGCAATAATGGTTTTTATAAAAGGAAAGAAAATTAAATGTGGTAAAACAAAAAACGAAATGTCTATTACTATAAATGTAAATGTTGTGCAAAACCGTACTTATCTTATCAACTTCGACGTCACCTGTTACATAGGTGTTGTATAACAATGAAAAAGTAATATTAACGGTCGATAGAAGGAAGCACAAAAAACAGGCACTTAGGTAGGAAATTCTGGAAGGAAGCCTAAGTTAGTTGAAGATAGGCAGTTGAAGTGAGAACAGCGCGGAGTGAAAAGCAAGACGATCAGTGTAGTGTGAAAAATATAGAAGTGGAAAATTAAGTGTTTAACCGGTATTTGTTAGCAGGTAATATTCTTTAAGTACTTTGTTGTTAATTGTTCTATGTAATTTTGTGATTGTGATGGTTATAGATGTTTCATGATAATAATTCTTTGTATGTTTAGCTTCCATTGCTTTATGCTCAAGGGCATATATTTTTCTAAGGTAAAATTGTTATACTGTTATATTATTAACGATTGCTCATTATTTATTTCATGTTAAAATATGTATATCGTCGTGGGCGCCCCCGACTTTACAATAATGACTCCTTTGTTTTACAGCTAACTTGTTTTTGTAATGATGACGTTGTTCGTAAAATATAGATGTCTCATGATAATAATTCTGTATATGTTTAACCTTCATTGTCTTACGCTTAGGGGCGTATATTTTTCTAATATAAAATTGTTACAATTATTATTTAAGATTGTTCATTATTTATGACATGTTCAAATATGTATTTTGTCGAGACCGCCCAGATAGTGCAATAACGACTTCTTTATTTCACATTTAACTTGTTTTAAACAAGATCATGTTGTTCTTTGATTTCTTGTGTCCACTTTATGTCACACGTCTATACGAGCCTTGTTGC
>NW_019417253.1:90802-114162 GCF_000390285.2 Anoplophora glabripennis
TTGTAATAGGATAAGGAAAAGTAATAGCAAATAAAATATTCTTTATTTTTGTTCAATTAGAAATTAAATTATATGAAAATATTTCTGAAGGAAAAGCCAATCAAGTTAAAAATTTTCTTCTGTTTTGTTTTTGTTATGATATAATCACGATAACTGATAAATTTTTAAAAGAAAAATATAAATATTGTAAATTCTTAAAAATTCTATTTTTTCTTGTTCTGTATGCTACAAGTCCTGAAGTAAAGAAAGTGAACCGACTCCTGAGATAAGACTTAAAGCAAAATCTAAGTGGCAGCTAGCAAGGGTATAATAAAAAAAAAATAATTAGATATACGAGGTAAGAAAGAAAAGAAAGGTGTATTTAACAATGTACAGTAAAATCTAAATAATAATTACAGAAATAAAACAAAAGCAAAAACACAACGCTCAATACATTAAACACATAAATTAAAATTAAAAACTAAAATTAAATTCAATATTTAAAAACCAAAAATATATATCCATAACAATATGTAAATATGCGTATTATGATCATAATGCCTATGTAATAGTTACATAGTATTTTATTCACACAAGAATGTTTAATATTCTTAGGTGGATAAAAGGCAATTAAAACACGATTGCAATACGACGCTTTATCCATAATCACATCACAATCATATTTGTGGAATCAGAATTATTGAAACTTAATAAAAAATATTCGCACGACTTGATATTTCTTACTAGTACTCAATGAAACGTGGTAGGTTTTGTTATACCTACTGGTTGCTATGGTACCTTGTTTATTATCAATTTATTTAAAAAACAATTCTTTCTGAATTTGGTAAAAACGAAAGAAAGTAATTGTGTTTCTGTGGCAATCAAAAATGTACTTCTCAGCCTGTTGGAATCAACATTGGCGAAGGCATCCTCAATAGTTGCTTCGTTCCTGAATATCGCAAATCCAGAAGCATATACTGGCCATCGTATGAGGCGCACTTCAACAACTTTATTGGCCAATAAAGGTGATGGTCGTACAACCATCAAACGGCATCTAACAAACTTGATATTGTAAGAAAAGTCCAAGGAAAATATAGCTGTTCCTTACAAGAAGAGACATCTGTAACTTGTGCAAATTCTTCACAAACTTTAGATTTGTGCATTCCGAAAATTATGGTAATAATGGTTTTTATTAACGGAAAGAAAATTAAATGTGATAAAACAAAAAACGAAATGTCTATTACTATAAATGTAAATGTTAATGTTAATAAGTAAATAAATTGAATTTGATTTATTACAGGTTTATTATTTTTTCATTATTCTACTAGTGAAATAAAGTTACTTTATTCCACTAGTGGATAAAGTATCACCTTAGACGGTTCATATGTGTGGATAAAAGTCCGATTATAAGGTGATTGTGGATAAAGAACTTTTATTAAGCTTTTATTATTTATTAAATAATATTGATCAATTTATTAGATTAATTTTTTTGAGAAAATTGTATTACAAAACGTTACGATATCAGAGGCTGATAGCCATGAATGTTCTGAAATTGGTCCAGGGTTTTCTTTTTAATATGGTATTCCTCAAAAGTACCCATTATTCAGGCCATTTACCTTATTATACGAATATTCCCTACGACAGTACGGCTCATAAAGGCATTTATTAATTTTAGACAATATCATTTTACAATATTAAAGTAAAAACACTACAGTACCAATTAAGCCATTAAATTCTGAAGGCGACACAAAGTGGGGTGCTATGAGATTCTTCTTTCGCAACTTTCTCGTTATTAAAGTAGAAGAACTTTAGATGGTTTTCCTAATATTTTAAGTACTCTTTAATGTCTAACAAAAATAAAAGAAAAGAAAAACGTTCGAGACATCCCTTTGGGAAAAACTGAATTTTATTATAATACAAGTTGTCTACAGAGAGCATGGTTGAAAGTAGAGAAGCTTATTTAATTACTTATTAAAAAGTCATATCTTTTAGTCTTTTAGGATAGGGCTGGTATAACATCAAAGAACTGGGCGATATTTTTCTATAATGCATGGGCCTGTTTTTTTTTAAACGCATAACACCGAAGATATGTTTAAACCAAATGTAACCATATCTTATGTGTATTGAAATTTGGAATTTGAAAATAGTAAATAGTTCAGGGTTGTCCAATCCTTCCCACTGAGACTTTTTGAGCATTTTTGAGATTGTTTTTGCATTGTATTGTAAAATTAATTTTTTCAGAAAAAAAATTGACTCTTGGCTATTAAAGTAGTGATAAACAATGGTAAAGGGTTTTTATTCATTATATTATTTACCTTAAGGGCTTAACAACGTAAGTCTTTTCCGGGACCTGTTGGATAATAATATAATAATAATATCCCGTCCCGACTTCCGCACAAGCTTCCGTCTTCAGGGATAACCCTTACGATTAGGATGAGTAGAGATATTATTATTGTATGTATTATTATCATTATTACCTAGAAGGGAATGGGTATTCTTTTACTTCCTCAAAAAGTGGAGCTATCAAATTTTTAGGAAAAGAATAGGAAAGTATTTCTGGTAGCCGAAGATGAACATAAGCTTATTTCTTGCCTAAACCATAGAGATTACTAAAACACCTAAAAAAGTCTTTAGTTTTTTGGCATGCATATTTAGTTGGTAACTTTAGGGAAAACAAAGGTGTATAAAAGATATACTTTATGTACATTTTCTGTCGGAGTTATCGGTTATAGAGAGCTGAGTATTTGGAGGTACAATTAATTATAGTTTAATCTCTTATTAAATTGTATCTTCATTAAACTTTTTGCATGATTTAGATCAATTTACTTCTATTTAAAAGTCAACGCCTATTGAGATATATACCTTTAAACGTTGTCTAGAGGAACCACATTTTAGGATCTATACACTTAATTAAAAATGATTAACTAATAAGAAAAGGTTTGGTACCTACTATGTATACAAGCAAATATTCTGTTCTTTAAACGTGAGGTTTCAAAACGCATGTTCCTTGCTCCATCCACAAGAATAACATAAAGCAAAATACTGTTTCGGGTATTCTTAATAATCTCTATGTATTTTTGGTAAAAATGAGGTTATATTTTTATTTAGCTACCCCAAAAACCTCACTAAATCTATGAAATACATTGTTTTTTACAAAACATAGCGAAAATGTTATTCTAAAAATCATTTATATCTAGATATAGAAAAAAATAATTTTTATTTTAAAAAATGGCAATGTATGAAGAAAAAATGTACATAAATTACTGTTTGTTAATTATCATAAAACTTAAAAAGAAACTAAATCATGTTTTAACATACAAACATACATACAAGATTTTCAGTTTTGTTGCTTTAAAAACTGCATATTATGATCTGTATCCTTTATGGCTAAATCTGATTAAATAAAATGTGTTGAAGAACATATAGCAGAAAAGCCTTCGTACTACTAATAATTCCGAATAGAAAAATATAAAAACTTAACTCAGTGCTAGTCTGTAATAATAATAATAATAATAATAAGGAGTANGCCAATGCTGGAAGGGATATTACAACACTCAAACGCCACAGTGGATGGAAATCATCTACCGTGGCAGAAAGTTATATAGAAGAGTTAATTTCCAACAAAATTGATATTGCTAAAAAGATACAAAGATACAACTTCTTCTAACGACATCTGTTCATTGTTCCCCCTATTCTAAAAGGTTCAAAGCGTCTTTTAAATCAATAAAACAAAAATACTTTTTGAGAATTAAACCCCTTAACCAAGTCTAAATTTATGTTTAATTTTCCAGGTTAATTAGCATGTTACCAACCATCCGACAATCACTAACCCTAGATACGTACAATGTTATTATTTTATTTCTTATTCTCAAATGGTATCAAAATGCATGGATTTGCGAAATTGGGTTCATCATTGCGGGAACGAATTTCTTTTAAAGTTTCAGGAGATCGAATGCTGTCCATCGTGGAAAAAATGGAAAAATTGTGTGGCTCGAATATAAAAGCAACTAATCAGTAACGATCTATTCATAAATCATTGTCTACGGCAATAAAGCAAAAAGTGTGGGATGGTAAGTGGAGTTTTTTATACGGCAAGCGAATGTAAAGGAGAGAACAACGGAATTCATAATGTGGATACTTTATTATATAGTGGAGGGTGCGTTGTTAGGATTTTACGGAGGATTTGGGAAGTTTTTATAGATAATGGCATTCTTATATATAATGTATGCCCGACAGTAGATCAAGGGTACAGCTCAGTTTAATATTGCATATTTTACATAAAAAGGGTTTGGACGTGTATGTCTATGGGATCCAGAGACAACGCATAGCCTGGCTTGTAAATAAATGATACGTTACTTTTGCCTGAAATAAGGGAAAGTGACAGGGATTAGAGTGTTTAACTAAAAAAAGGTTTTACACGTGTTTTAAAACGTGTGAAACCAGGAATCCTCAGACATTTGTATATAAAAAGTTTTTATATACAAATATAGTAAAATAATTTTTTGTTTTATTCCATTTGGAAAAATTTTCGTACCTAGCTTCTTTACGTCATCATCCAATGAACAATTGAAGCGCCAAGAAGAAGCGGATTTCGACTATGAGTTGTGGTTTATTCAAAACTAATTGCGTATTAGACATTATCATGTTTATGCAATAACTAGGCTGGATAATTTTTGAAAATATAATCATTTTCATTTTCGGAACAACGCTATCACGATGTAAACTTTGACATGGCGCCACAGAGCTCCAAAATTTTTTTTTCTGGAAAACAAAAAAACACGGGTCTCATACAATCCCAAAGTAACATTCCAAAGTTTAAAAAAAATGAAACAGGTCAACTTTTTTATTATTCGTTGTATCCATATGGAAAGTACCATAGCAAATCTTAATAATATGTAATTCAGTTCATTCAATAAAAGTTTTTATTGTTAGCCCTTGGACATTATTTTATAATAAGTTTTTGGAGTAGGGGTTCGGGCCTGGTTCTCTCAAGATGGCGAAAGTTCTTGCTATTAACAAAAAATGAGATGCTGATATACAGGGTGGTTCAGTCATAATGTCATTAATTTTAATCACGTATTCGGAAGACTTAATATAGACAGAAAATCGGAAAAAAAAATTACTCGACTTTTAAAAATGAAGGAAATCAACCCATAACTCCCGCTAAGAAGGCGGCGCTGCCAGATGCCCGGATGCTCGGAAAATTTTGTAACGTAATGTCACAAACAAATCGTCAGCTGAAGCGAACAGCTTTGCCAAGTTCACATCATAATTTGTGTTCACATTTATTTAATCCGCTTTAGTATACGGATACATATGTATGAAACCAATAAAATGCAAGTAAATAAAGGATCATGCTGCATTTTATTATAACTAATTTTAATAATTTAGTGCAAAATGTTTTAACAAGCCTGANATAAAAACGCTACCAGCATGGGACGAGAGTCCCCAAAACAGATTCCGTACCTAAGACGTGACTCCACCTGAGGGTATTTAAAATAATAACATGCCACTGCTTGTTCCAAATAAATCCTATGCTTCTACTTTAATTTCCCTAGTTAAAATGACAGAAAATGTTTAGTTTGTTTTCAGATATTTCAAAAACAAAGTGGAAAATCCCTCTTTTATAAACAGTCAAAGCAAAGCGGCGGCGGCGTTTACTTTTCCAAATGTTTTAAGTTATTTTTCTCGCCTCACAACTCGAACTTATGAAATATACGAGTAAAATGATTGGTATCCATTTTGTAACACCACGTCATAATTTTCCCATTCGTTCTCATTTCCTGTTCTGGAATATTGGTAAGCATTCTATAGACATGGACAAATGAATTATTTAGTACTATATTTTGTAAACTGCAGGCCAAGTCTAGCTAAAACTTTATATTACCATCGAAATACCATTAAAGTAGCTTTCAGGGCGAATAATATATCAACCAAGTTTTAATAGCATAAATAAATGTACCATAAATCAAGGAAAGTTTGCCGATAATAACACACTTGCATGTCGACAACTTATTAAAGTATTAGAAACGTTACACTTGTGCGAATCTTGGTAGAATTTCTCCATACACACTTCACTATAATACAAAGAAAATTTGAAATTTCAATTTAATATGAAATCCTAAAAATACCAACGTTCGCTGATATTAATTTAGTAAGCAGTAAATTGAGACAGTAATATCAATTCCAAACGGATCTGTTTATTATTTATTGTCTATTGCCTACTATTACATATTGCGTATTGCCTATCGTTTATTGCCTATTGTCTACTGTCTAATGTCTATTGCCTATTGTCTATATTGTCTACAGTCTATTGCCTATTATCTATTGTCTATTGCGTTTTGCTTATTACCTGTTATTGCCTATTGTACATTACCTACTGCCTATTACAGATTGCATATCGTCTATTGTCTATGGTCTATCATCTATCGCCTATTGCCTATCTTCCATCGTTTAGCGTCTATCGTTTATCATTTACCCTCTGGCGTTCGAAAATGCCGTACGTACTTCTGTATTTTAAAAATATGGTCAAAATTTCGAGTGAATAGAACCAAAATTGTTAGAATTATGCTGCGTGCTGCTTTGAAAAAATTGTGTTTCGAGAAAATAGTTATTTATGGTACTAGTGTGTTACGTAACACACGAATGCCATACAAAATTTTATCCAACACTTCATATAATTCCGTTTTAATAATAAATACTTTAAATTTCAGGTTGTCAATGTCGGAAAAAGTAATTTAACGAAATGAATGTATTTTTAAATATTACAAAGGATGCGAGTGTCAACTTAAATTGTGTTTGTAATCAAGGGTTGTCAGTAAACAAACAATATTTTTTGAGTTGAAATCACGTTGAAATCCTAAAACCAAGACTGAAAAAATTGGAAAATGTAGAAATTCCATCTAAAATTTTAGGAAAAGCTAATGCGGCTACTGCAGGCATCATTCCGGAGAAATCAAAATCTATAAACAAAAAACAACAAAGAACTGAAGGAATTTCAAGTTTGGAAAATCGAAGAAGGGGTAAAAGGCGGAAATGAAGATGTCTTGCTGCCTTATTTTTTCAATTTAAGTGAGAAATTAGCTCCACCCACATTGTGGACTAAATATTCCATGTTGAAGTCAACTTTGAAAGTGTACAGGTACATTGAAATTTCTAAATTCGGAAGACTAGTGGCATTTCTAAAGTCTAAGCACAAACATTTTCAACCAAAAAAAATCCAAAGTCTTAGAAATCGAACAATTTTTGCGCGAAGCCGTAGATGATCATCTTATGAATAAGATAGGTTCTACTGAATAGTTTAACTGAGTTATATTTATTAAATTTATTGTGTTTAGGTGACGCCGATATTAGGAGTTTTTGGCGCTTCCCGTTGCGAGGAATTAACCCATCTAAGCATAGACAATATAGAGGACAAAGGGCAGTATATCCACATCATGATTTCAAATACTAAAACGAAGCTTCGCTGTGTTAAATGAAGGATTTTGTGTTAATCCAATTGAATTAAATAGAAAATATTTTAATTTTCAAAAGGGAAAATGCACACGTCAATGTGTTGGCTATCAAAAATCCCTTATGTTGTTACGCGATTTTTGGGCTTGACAGATTCTAATTTATATACAGGGCATGGCTTGCGTCGCGCATCTGCAACTCTCTTGGCCAATGCTGGAAGGGATATTACAACACTCAAACGCCACAGTGGATGGAAATCATCTACCGTGGCAGAAAGTTATATAGAAGAGTTAATTTCCAACAAAATTGATATTGCTAAAAAGATACAAAGATACAACTTCTTCTAACGACATCTGTTCATTGTTCCCCCTATTCTAAAAGGTTCAAAGCGTCTTTTAAATCAATAAAACAAAAATACTTTTTGAGAATTAAACCCCTTAACCAAGTCTAAATTTATGTCTAATTTTCCAGGTTAATTAGCATGTTACCAACCATCCGACAATCACCAACCCTAAACACGTACAATGTTATTATTTTATTTCATATTCGCAAATGGTATCAAAATGCATGGATTTGCGAAATTGGGTTCATTGCGGGAACGAATTTCTTTTAAAGTTTCAGGAGATCGAATGCTGTCCATCGTGGAAAAAATGGAAAAATTGTGTGGCTCGAATATAAAAGCAACTAATCAGTAACGATCTATTCATAAATCATTGTCTACGGCAATAAAGCAAAAAGTGTGGGATGGTAAGTGGAGTTTTTTATACGGCAAGGGAATGTAAAGGAGAGAACAACGGAATTCATAATGTGGATACTTTATTATATAGTGGAGGGTGCGTTGTTAGGATTTTACGGAGGATTTGGGAAGTTTTTATAGATAATGGCATTCTTATATATAATGTATGCCCGACAGTAGATCAAGGGTACAGCTCAGTTTAATATTGCATATTTTACATAAAAAGGGTTTGGACGTGTATATCTATGGGATCCAGAGACAACGCATAGCCTGGCTTGTAAATAAATGATACGTTACTTTTGCCTAAGATAAGGGAAAGTGACAGGGATTAGAGTGTTTAACATAAAAAAAGGTTTTACACGTGTTTTAAAACGTGTGAAACCAGGAATCCTCAGACATTTGTATATAAAAAGTTTTTATATACAAATATAGTAAAATAATTTTTTGTTTTATTCCATTTGGAAAAATTTTCGTACCTAGCTTCTTTACGTCATCATCCAATGAACAATTGAAGCGCCAAGAAGAAGCGGATTTCGACTATGAGTTGTGGTTTATTCAAAACTAATTGCGTATTAGACATTATCATGTTTATGCAATAACTAGGCTGGATAATTTTTGAAAATATAATCATTTTCATTTTCGGAACAACGCTATCACGATGTAAACTTTGACATGGCGCCACAGAGCTCCAAAATTTTTTTTTCTGGAAAACAAAAAAACACGGGTCTCATACAATCCCAAAGTAACATTCCAAAGTTTAAAAAAAATGAAACAGGTCAACTTTTTTATTATTCGTTGTATCCATATGGAAAGTACCATAGCAAATCTTAATAATATGTAATTCAGTTCATTCAATAAAAGTTTTTNTTTTGGTAAGATATTTCAAATTTTGTTAAAGGATACATTACTTTCCTATTTGGAAGATAAAGCGATTCTGACTTCTATGCAGTTTGGATTTAGCAAGGGTTTTTCAGCTTTACGTGCACTTCTCACTGTAGTTGTGGATATTCTTGAGCATTTTGACAATAACATTGTACCCAATGCCACCCTCTGTGACTTAACGAAAGCTTTTGATTGTGTTTGATGAATATTTGAGTGCTGGTAGCTTAAATCAAGCTAAAACTTGGTTTTCAGCTAATAAATTAAAATTAAATATGTCAAAAACGCAGCATATATCTTTTAAGTTTGATAAAAAACGAGTTAAATATGAACCTGTCAAATTATTATTAGCTATTACTTTGGATGCGGGCTTAAATTGGTCTGCGCATGTCAATGTTTTGTGTTCAAGGCTTGCTCCTTAAATATTTGTAATGATACAACTACGGCCTTATGGGACAACTCCAGTTGTGCCCATAAGCTATTTACCCTATAGTAGGCTGCTGTTCTCCTACTGGCATGGCGGCTGTACCTAATTATTCCCAAAGTAGAGACTACTTGAGAAAGTACAAGATATTACCTCTATGTCCATATTTACTCCATGTCTATATTTACTTGAGTCGTTTTATTTAGTACATAAAAAATTATCGAACTTGTCAAAGCTAGCTAGCTAGTCGCATTCACAAATATAGCGCAAGATAAGGTCCCCACCTTATAGTTCCTATCTCTCGAATAAATATGACAAATAATAACATGCTGGACATATTCTAATCTAAGGCAACGATATTGATAACGCTCTTAAGTCCTGTTACTTGAACTGGTTTCCTTAGTCGACAGTATGCATAAGGAGGATATGAAGCGTTCTATCAGTTCGCAAGGAATGCTTTGACTACTACAGTAAGGAATCTCTGACTACTTGGTTAGGAATACTCTGATTATAGATTAAAGGAGTGTGCTTTAGTTGTTACTGTTGCTGTTACTGCTACTGTTGTACAGGTAAGCGGCTGTATCTCAGAAACTAATGATCGTAGAGAGCTACGGTAAAAAATATTATAGGTAAAGTGGGCAAGGGAAAATGCTGGAAAGTTTCCAAGATGGTCGCCAGTGGGCGTTTCCACCATCTTGAATTACATAAAGTTACGTTTCTCGCGATTTTCCCCTATGAATGTAACAAAAAAGTATTTGCGTTTTAATGTTAACTTAAAGTCGAACATTTTTTGTAAAAAGAATTTTTCTCTATCTTTCGAAATAAAGTGGTGGGGGGTATTTGAATGTTGTTTTAAATAAATGCCTGTAACTTCGAAACGGCTTAATGGATTTGGATAAATTTGGTATCATTGAAAAGAGCATTTCTTGGGCTTTTAGGTTTCTCGTAATCATGACAGTTGCGACCTACACGGCCGCCGATAGAGGGCGTTATTCGATATTATAACCAAAATATTGGATTTTCTCAAAAAATTTAAATGCGATGATATGACTTTTTTTAGACTAGAAAATAGACAAATGACCAACCAATAAGCCTGCGCAAACCGCATCTTAATATCTTTTTCCTAACTCAAATTATTAAAAAAAAAAACTAAACCAGGAAAATTCATATATCCCCATTTAAAAATGCATCGGTTGCTTTCGATAAGAAGGCAAGTAGTAGGCCATGGAAATAAAAGACAAACTCCTCTCTAAAATATTCACAAGAAATGTCAGTTTATTTAGTGCTGTGATTTTAAGTCGCACGTTTTCGTATTTATAAGCGATTTTCCTTTTAAATAAAGTTGTGGTCCTGAAAAGGACCGATTTTGAAAAAAGATTAATGCCTTCTGTGTTCAAATTGCCTTCCGTCATATTCCACACATTGTTCCAGTCTTTCTTGAGTCGACAGAACCGCAGCCTCGATTTCTACCGCTGATAGTTGACGAATTGAGTTTCGAATTCTGTTTTCCATATCCATTCGTGTTGTTGGTGGAGTTTGAAAAACAATGTCTTTTAAGCGTCCCCACAAGTAAAAATCAAGACATGTCAAGTCCGGAGATCTTGCCGGCCAAGGAAATAGGCTTCCCCTTCCTATCCAGCGTTCTCGAAAGGTCCCGTTAATATGGTTTCGGACATTAATTGAATAATGTGCCGGACAACCATCTAATTGCAGAAACATAGTTCTCCTAGTTTCGAGTGGCACATCTTCCAACAAAATTGGCAAGTCGTTGATCAAAAACTCTAAGAAGCGGTTACCAGTTAAAGCTTGATCAAAAAAATAAGGTCCAATAATTCTGTCCCCAATGATACCGCACCACACATTTAGGCTCCAGCGTCCCTGGTGCTGCACTTCTCTTAACCAATGCGGATTTTCAGCGGACCAATAATGCATATTATGACGGTTTACTCTACCATCACTACTAAAGGTAGCCTCGTCGGTCCAGAGAATTTCCGTTAAGAAATTTCTGTTTTCCTCAAGCATGCCTAGCATCCATTGACAATAATTTAATCTATTATCGAAATCTTGTTCATTTAGCGCCTGGTGCAAAACTATGTGGTAAGGATGTAATCTAAAAGTAAAAAACAACATATGCGTAAAAATAATATAATCAGAATAACACTGAATTGTGTATTTGAGAGTATGTGCTAAGATACTTGGAATAAGATAAAATTATTTACCTATAATCTTTCAAAATATTTCTAACAGTTGTTCGTGCTATTCCCAAGTCTAGAGACAATGTTCTAGTTCCTACATGTCTATCAAATTCTATGTAAGCCAAGACATTGATAATGTTTTCTTCGGTCCTTCCATTGCGACGCCTGCGACGTTTAGGACGACGAAAACTTCCAGTATCGCGTAATCGCTGTACCAAGCGCGGAAACATTCTTCTCCCGTAATGACGGCGATCTGGATACCGTGCCGCGTACTGTCTTGCAGCTATAGCTGCATTTTGAAAACACTCGAAATAAATCGCAATCATGTCAACGCCTTCATTATTTGTGAGACAAAAGCTTGACGTTACTTGGCAATATTTTTGTTAGGCGATTGTCGTGTCCATGGCCTACTACTTGCCTTCTTATCGAAAAGCAACCGATGCATTTTTAAATGGGGATATATGAATTTTCCTGGTTTAGTATTTTTTAAAATAATTTGAGTTAGGAAAAGATATTAAGATGCGGTTTGCGCAGACTTATTGGTTGGTCATTTGTCTATTTTCTAGTCTAAAAAAAGTCATATCATCGCTCTCTATGATCACTAGTTTCTGAGATACAGCCGCTTACCTCGCTTATTTGCCCATCCTGTACATGTTATTACAGTCGTTGTTCCTGCTGCTGCTGGTGTTGTTGTTGCTGTTGTTGTTGTAGCTGTTACTGTTGCTGTTGTTATCAATAGCAACGACAACTACTCCTGCAACTGCTACTACTACTACTACTACTACTGCAACAACAACGACAACAACAACAGAAGTGACAGCAATAGCAAGATCAATAACAGCAATAACAACGACATCTAATATAAGGCAACGATGTTGATAACGCTCTTAAATATTTTTACTTGAACTGTTTTTCTTAGTCAACAATATGCGTAAGGAGGGTACGAAGGACTGTATAACAAATTTGCAAAATTTTTTGTACACGAGAATGTTAAACTGATGTCTATTAAATCTTTTTACACTTTTACTAAAAATTTTCTATAGACAAACTGTTATTTCAGTACTGATGAATTTATTTCTGTTGTTTGTCCTGCTGTGACTTGAAATGTACATACTTGTATGTATAAAAGTCAATAAAACCTATTATATTCTATTGCACGATTTCCGTTAAAAGGTGTATCTGTGAGACCTTCATTGTTTTATTCATGTTTAACAGTATATGCATCTTCTTTAAAATTAACACAGCTTTCAATAAGAATTCTAGACAACTCACAACTTCCATGAGTTGCCTAGTGCAGTAGACAGTATACTGGTGGCAGGAGCATTGTGTGAGATTGTTTTCTCAGCTGGATCTCAAAATTTGAATTGAGTAAGAGGACCGATATTTTCATTTCTTTTATGATTATTACATATGTTGAAGTGCAGAGGCTAGCCTATAAGCACAAAAAATATAAAATAAATTGATACACTGTTTCTTAATATAGATAAATTCACTAGTAGTAATAGAAACATAAGAGAAAGAATACAAAATAATTAAAAAAAGCTAGTTCGTCTTCAACAAAAGATCAAGGCGATGCTTAAAATTAGAAAGTGATAGAGCACAGATAACGTCGTCAAGTAGAGAATTCCATCTGTCAAATATTCTGTTGGTGACAAAATGTAAACGGTGCGATGTTCTAAACTGCCTTCTTTTTATTTTCGCAGACGGTTGTCAGAATCCACATTAACCATCGGTGATTGAGAAGGAATACTGCATTGAGACATTTATATTAAATTACCTCAGAGTCGTCTTTATTGATGAGTAGTGAGCTGAAGAACTTTCACACATTCATAAGGAAGATGACACAGTAGTTGGGGCCAACGAGTTGCACGTTGCACTCTTTCAAATAGGGAACAGTCTCTCACTAGCTAAGGAGAACAAACAGTGGCTAGAAATTCTAATAACGGCCAGACATAATAATTTCGAATCTGGTTTCATAAAGGTTATTTTAAGTAAATACAACACATAATTGGCTATATATAATATTACATAATGTACATGACAGGACCAGCATAAGTCTCATGTAACTGTCACATCTAAATATATCTGAGAATTATCTGTTGTTCTTTGTATGTTGTTTAAAAAACGTTGGCATTATTTAATGGAATAAGCCAATCCTGTCATCGCTGACAAATACCATAAAGCTAAAGGTCATGTTCTACATATGCAGATTCAGTAGAAGGGTTTCCAAAAGTTTAGTATCATCAGCATACTCAAATACGTAGAATCGAATACATTTTAACAAGTCACCAGTATAGATTAAAAATAAAATCGAGCCCAACATGGATCCTTGCGGAACTGCCCTTGAGGTAATATTAGGTTCGGAAAGAGTGCTTTAATTCACGATAAAAGCTTGCCACGTAAGCCTAAGTTGTTTAAGTTTTAACAGCAATCTTTCATAAGGCGCTTTGACAAATGCTTTAGACAAATCAAGGTAGATAATGTCCAGAGGATTGCCATAAGCAAGATGTAAAGTCCAGGATTTTATTGACGTAAAGAGGTTGGAAATTCTAAAATTTTGCATACAAAGCTAATCGGTTAGACACAGTTAATATATTTCTCTTCTTGAATATGGTAGTAGCTTCCCGCCATTGTAGGTAATATCTCAATATCAAGTGATAATTGTATGATGTGGTAAATCGGATAGCAAAGAGAATCGGCAGCATTTTTGGAGATTTATTATTAGGTCATGGTGCAGAATATTCCTTTAAATCTTTTAATAACTTGCGCATACAATGTGTATCAGCCAAATGGAATAATTTCAATAACAAATAAATGGGGCTTGTTCGAAAATGCTGGGATACGTCGTTTGGTAATTTTAGTTGCGCACATTTTTCAACAAAAATTTTGTTTAAAGGGAGTGTCATGTAACAGTGGTCAATACCAACTTTCTTATTTTAAATGCATAGTATTCAATTTTTGGATTCTTAAGAAACTTTCATTTGTGATCGTGTTTTATCTCCATAACCAATGATCTGTAAAATTGTTATTTTGTGCATTTATGTTAAATTAACCATTTTTCTGACATGTAGTTAACGAAATTCAAACAACTATAACACTGACAACTACTGTCATGCAGGGCCAAGCGTTTTAAACAAAAGTTAACAAAACTATTTAGTTTTTTTAAATTTCATATCAGTAAAAAGGAACGCTTAAATGGTTTTTGCTTACTTTCTCATTATCAAGAGTTAAATGGGAAATAATGTTAATTTTTGCAATAAATCTGAAAACACTAATATTTCCGAAACAGTTGAAGATAGGTATAGGACATTGTACATGAAATATGTCTAGAATTTTCTGAAAAATCCAAAAATTTAATAATATACATTTAAAATAAGAAAGTTGGTACTGATCACTGTTACACGACACACCCTGTATAAAAAGTTTGTTTTGTTTGTTTGTTTGTTTGTTTGTTGAAAAAAATGCGCAACTAAAAATACCAATCCATGTGTTTTTCCGTTTTTTTGATTTATTATTGAATTTATTCCATTTGGCTGATACACACTGTATAATCAACAGTGGAGTTCAGATCGTTTAGGAAACGCACGATATTGTCACGTTTTTAAAATCTATCTTAGAGAAAGAAGCAGGGTATTTTTGTAATATTTCTTAAATATAAATATAAAACAATTTCATCATGTACATTTGTCATGATTATTATTTATGCAATATAATGTAATGCAAATCTTGCATTATTAGCAAAATGAGCATTTAAACTGGAACTGCTTCTTTCTCGACTTTTGGGCTTACAATATTTCTATAGATATCTTTGTATGCGTAACCCTCCAGGACCTATGGAAGTAAAGAGCTGAGTTGTTACACCCATCTGTTTTTCTTTCTCACACCGTCAAGAATCGAGCTCCAGGTGTGTCAATATTATATTTCTGCCATAACTAACTCTTATAACGAGTTTGGCGAAGTAAATAATGATTTAACCAAGGTATTAAAGGTTTGCTATGAGACTTGAATACGTTAGTGTTAGAACTGCCATAGTTACTAATAGTACTAATAAAAAGATACCAAGAATAATTAACATCGGACAAGGTCGGCGTTTGTACATTCCCTTATTTCTACAATGAGGGTAAGCCTTAGCAACGTAGGTCATTTCTGGGTAGGTCAACGTGACATTTACAAGAAATGTCGATATACTTCTACAAATATCTCCTTCTATTCTTGAAAAGAAATCTCTTTATTGTATTGTGAGTACACATACTGCAAGTAACCCATTTTTAAGTACAACGCCAAAAGCCCCATCTTGACCAGGTACTTCTTCGAGCGACTCCACAACAAGGGGGACTCTCCAGCGAACACTCGCCCCGACTACACGTCTTTTTTACAAACTTAGTTTTCAATAAAAATACTTCAATTTTACCGTTGAGAGAGCGATTTATTTTTGCTGTACAGCGAAAGCAACCCTCACTCACGCACCTTTTTACACTTGTATCTTAAATAAATATAAACTGATTGCTTGAAAATTATTCGACGAATATATCCGCAATAACAACAGTAATTTTTAATACAATTTTCGTGCTACAATCTTTTAACACACGTGTATTCATTTATTATAGTCTTTTTTCCCGTCTATTATGAGATAAAATGCGCAGTAATTTGCAATGTTTTAACAGCGTCCATTACTGTAAACTCTAAACGTATAAATAAATAAAAAAAAAACACTTACGCCATAAATGCGCTTTTATGGACTTTAAATGCTCACGTTCGACATCTCCCCGACCATTACACCATTGCTCTATTTGCTCCCGTAATCTTTCTGTGCCGCTCTCCAACTCGCGGCAGTTCCTCCCCCTTCGTTATAATATATCAGAATTATTCTTTCAATTTATGAAACGATAACTGCTCGCCCCCGGGAGCGCCGCGTGCCACAGGTGGCTTATTGATTTTTATTAGCATCTGGGAATTCGGAATATAGTAAAAGAAAGAGGGATGCTAAGAATGCTATTTAGATCTGTTATCGCCCGGCAAGATGAAGAGCGTCCAATTTATGACAGTGATGCGCGGGTTATATCTGGTGCGGGCCCCAAATTAGATAGTGGTTGAAATTTATGCCGGCCTCGTTTTTCTCCGGGATCGCAGTTGGCCCTGCCCACGGTCCACGAGAGAAGCGGAACCCGCTACTTCGCTTATCTACTTTAAGTGACTTAGAAAATAGAGAACTCTCAGTGTCACCCTATAAGAAGAGTAAAATAAGTTGAAATAACAACACTATCAACTACAAATCTAGCCTTCGAACTTCAAAAAATAATGATTAGATCAAAAGTTATAAACAGAAGAAGTTTATTAGCCCAGTCGGGTTGTCATTTAACCGGGAAAAAATTAGGGAAAACAATTTTATTGTTCTAACCTTTAGGGGGGGTCAATAGTAGTGTAAATTCAGAATCGCGACTGAATTCCACCCCTGCGTCAGCCGGGGTGGAATTGAATTTAAGGAAAAATCGTTTTTGCTCAATATCTCGGCCATTTTCAATTTTACAACAAAAATGGTAATGACTCAAGTTGTTGAAAATGCGGTTTCCTACAACTTCTTTTATTACAAATTTTATCATGCGATCGATATTTTTCAAGTTAAGGGGGAAAATAGTGACAAAGTATAATTATTGAATTATCTCGTTTGTTATTGACTTTCCGACATAAATGTTCATAAACAAAGTTGGAAAGAATTATATTTTCTACAATTTTGATCACTTGGATTTTTTCGCTACTACCAAAATTTAAGGTCCTACGCCTATGACAAGCCTAACTAAACTCAAGGGATCAACATTCCATAGGCCTGACGTCCCCGCAAGCGTAGGACCTTAAATTTTGGTAGTAGCGAACAAATCGAAGCGATCAAAATTGTAGAAAATATAATTCTTTCCAACTTTGTTTATGTACATTTATGTCGTATAGTCAATAACAAACGAGATAATTCAATAATTATACTTTGTCACTATTTTCCCCCTTAACTTGAAAAATATCGATCGCACGATAAAATTTGTAATAAAAGAAGTTGTAGGACACCGCATATTCAACAACTTGAGTCATTACCATTTTTGCTGTAAAGTTGAAAATTACCGAGATATTGAGCATAAACGCTTTTTCCTTAAATTCAAGATGGCGGCTGACGCAGAAGTGGAATTCAGTCGCGATTCTGAACTTACACTACTATTAACCCCCCCCTAAAGGTTAGAACAATAAAATTGTGGTCCCTAATTTTTTCCCGGTTAAGCCCTTTTTTGTCTAACCCGAGTGGAGTATATTTATGATTTTTTAATTAAACATTTATAAACTGCGTTATTATTACCAGAACGTTTTGGCATCGCATCCTCTCATTCCTTATCACTGTCTAATAACTCACACGTAATCTGGAATCGGCAAGTTGAATAGTTTACAATTACAGGTTATGGCCTTATAAACAAATTAACTAATTATTAGTCTGGACCATCCCGAGGATCTTCCACAATCGCACTGATTTTTTTTCATGGTAGATTTCATAATAATACATTGAAATCTATATATTTTTTTTTAATTCCAAATTTGCAACCCGGATTTTTTTGTTATTTTTTAGCCTTAGTTGCAAAATGAAATATACGACGCACGAGCGTGATATAGTTATATATTATTACATATTGGGAAAGCTTATCAAAAGAGCTTTAAGTTAAAAAAAATAGTCAAGATTCGTTGAAAAACAACGGAGTTACGGACTATCAAAGTAGAAATTTATAACTATTTTAAACTAAGGCTAAAAAATAAAAAAAATCCAGGTTGCAAATTTGAAATTAAAAAAAAGAAAATGATAGATTTCAATGTATTATTATGAAATCTACCATTAAAATCAGTGCGATTGTGGATCGTCCAGACTAATAATTAGTTAATTTATTTATAAGGCCATAACTTGTAAACTATTCAACTTAACGATTCCAGATTTCGTGTGAGTTATTAGACAGTAAGTAAGTAAGTAAGTAAGTAAACATTTATTTCCTCAAGTTATTACAATATGAAGTTACATAAATAGAAATGAAATTTTTTGAGATTAGAGAAGAATAACATAAAAAACCTAATTAAAGGTGTAAGGAAAGTATTGTGTTGATGATAAATATTAAGTAAGTATACCAACATATTTACATATCTGCGTTTTTTGCCCCAAAAATTGAAAGAATATAAAATTTAAAAAAAGAAGAGAAAAAATAGCCATAGAGTACAAACCCACAGCTAAATATTAAAAATACAAAGGGACTCAAAATTAACAGTAAATAAACAGACACATATTTATGTATTTTACATGTACAAGTTAAAACTTAATTTTGATAAAAGACGTGATAGACTCTTATTGCCTTAGAGTGCACTGATAAAAAATTCATTTAAAGAATAGAATTCATGACCTTGTAAAAGGATTTTTAGTTTTCGCTTGAAAACTTTGCTGTTTAATGTCTTCAGATGATATGGTAATTTATTATAAACCTTTATCCCGGAATACAAAGCACCATTGCGAGTTCTATTATAATCATATTGTGGTAAAGTGAGATTTTGATGACGTGTAGGATAACTATGATAATCACTTGGTTTTTTGATCAAATGTTTATTTTTATGAATTAAAATAGATAATCTGTAAACATATAGGGTAAAGATTCCAATTTTTTTAAAATAACTTCTGCAAGATTCTCTATAAGGTAAATCACATAGAATTCTTATTGCCTTTTTTTGTACCAGGAATACATCTTCAGAACTAGTAGATCCTCCCCAAACCTCAATTCCATATTCTGGAAATATGCATAATAAACAATCTTTGCTGTGGAAAAAATCAATATTTCGTTTAACAGTTAGTATTGCATATATGGCTTTCCCTAGCTTTGTCTTTAAATTGGTTATGTGCTCCATGCAATTCAATTGAGAGTCGACATAAATGCCAAGAAATTTCGTGGATTGTACTGAGCATATTTGATTACTATTTAATTCTAAAGAGGTATCTGTAATTCCACGTAATTGAAATGTTATACTGTTAGTTTTATTGCAATTTAGCATCAGCTTATTTGCAAGAAACTAATCAGAAACGTGTTCTAAAATATTTTTTGCTTTGGTTGTTAAATCGTTTTTGTTAGCATCCTATATTAACAAGCTGGTGTCGTCAGCAAATAATGAAAATTTGACCTCTGGAAAATTTGGGACGATATCATTAACATACAACAGAAATAACAGTGGTCCCAAAATAGAACCTTGTTGAACTCCGCTTTCAACTCTAGCAAAGCCGGAATGAATTTCTATTTCTATTTCTATTTCTATTTTGATACACAACTTTTTATTTCGACAATTTCAGTACACATCTGTCTTTCAAATAAATATGTTTTAAACCAATTGTTTTCTTTGTCAGCTATGCCATAATACTCCAGCTTGTCAAGTAATATTTGGTGATCAATACAATCAAAAGCCACAGATCACAAAAAATGCCTAACGGGATTTCCTTATTTTCCAAACATGTATTGATGTTTTCTATTAATTTAAAAGTAGCGTCTGTAGTGTTAAAGTTTTCCCTAAATCCGAATTGTGAATTATCCAAAATGTGACACCTATTTAAATATAATAATAGTTGTTGTTTAACTATATGTTCTAGGATTTTTGAAAACGACGGTAAAAGAGATATACCCCTATAATTTGTGGGGAGCAATTTGTCTCCCTTTTTATAAAGCGGTTTTGTTATCGCTTTTTTAAAGGATTTAGGAAATTCACCATTCATTAAGGACAAATTAATTAGGCATTTTAAAGGTTCGGCTAAAGCTTCAGCATTATCCTTTATTATAGTTATAGGGATATCATCATAGCCAGCTGATATCTTAGGTTTTAAAGCTTGTAATGCTTTTTTTACATCTAAGCGAGTAATTTGTTCAAACAGAAATCTAATTGTATTGCTAATATTAACGTTATTAATATAACTTACACTTGACTTTTTTGATATTGTGTTTGGTAAAATATCCTTCGGGGAATTAATAAAAAAGTTGTTAAATTCATTAGCGACTTGAAGAGAATCCGTGATTAAATTGTTATTTATTTTGATGGCAATGTTTTCATTTCTTCCAGGAGGTTTATTTCTAGTAAAATGATTAACCATTTTCCAGGTTGACTTAATTTTATTATCAGCATTTACTATTTTGTCCTTAAAATATTTTTGTTTTGCAACATAAATTATCTTTTTAAGTGTCTTTTCATAGTTTTTAATATAATTTAAAATGATTATGTTATTCGTGTATTTTTTTAGGTTAATTAAAAATCTTTTATTTTTAAACGAAATTCTAATGCCTTTGGAAATCCATCCCCTATAGACTGGAGAAGCTCGATGTTTTATATTTTTTAAAGGAAAAGCCTGTTCAAAAACTTCATTAACATATTGATAAAAAGTGTCATATGCCATATTAGTATCATTAATAATATACCCATCATGTCCCAATTTGTTTTATCTTCTAGTTCAGAAAACTTTTCCCGGTTGAAAGTGTTAAAATTCCTTTTTGACTCAATAATATTTTGATTAAGCATTATGGAAGTACAAACATCAAGTGACATAATCTGGGCCTTATGATCAGAGATTCCCAATTCCTTTGTTTCGACGGAGAATGTTAAATTGCTATTAATTACTATATTATCAATAGTTGTCGATGACGATTTAGTTACACTGATTTCTTCGTATTTACTACGTAGTGATCTTACAATCTGATGCATTATGATTAAATTATTGGGGCACTCCTTATCCTAGTTTTTATTGACGGCTCGACGTGAACGGGCTGAGGTTTGTTTATTATTTGCCGAGTTATCACGTTTTCCACCACTACCACTAGCTTCTATTTCGCTTCTATTAGGAAAATTTTCAGTATCAACTAAATTATCGACTTCTACAACTGATTTGTTTGTTGTCTGTTTCATCATAGAAAGGGTATATTCCTTATTATTTATAACAATTTTATCTCTTTTCAGAAAAGCATGTTTGCCATCTTCTTTTGCCTTAACAAGAAAAGGAATTAGTTGCTTTCTTTCCTCTAATACTTTTTCTGTAAAGTTATCGGCTACAGCAAAATCAGAATTTTTCAGTTTTTTTGTAGTATTTAATATTTCATGTTTAATTCTTGTGTTAGTAAAAGTAACTAACACGGGCCTACATTTATTTGATATTTGATTTGGTTTTTTGCCCATCCTATACATTTTGGAAATGTGTGTTGAATCTATTTGGATATTTAGTATGTTATTTATTATTTCTAGTACTTTACTTTCAAATGATAAGGAATGAGAGGATGCGATGCCAAAACGTTCTGGTAATAATAACGCAGTTTATAAATGTTTAATTCAAAAGTCATAAATAAACTTCTTCTGTTTACAATTTTTGATCTAATCAATATTTTTTGACGCTCGAGGGCTAGTTTCGTAGGTCGTTTGAAGACAAAAAAAAGTACTTTACTGTTTTCTCGTGGAAATGAACGGAAAAAAGTATAAGCGAAAAAACGTGAATTTACATAAAAATTATACAATTAAACAATCTTCCCCCCATTATTATGACTGTGGAAACTAATATGTTATTGTACATAATATTTAGCATCTACATGTGATACATCTAGTGATAAATTCAGCTTGAAGAAACAAAAAGTCGCGAAATGGTAATTTCCCAGCTTATTTACCTGGCTTATAGGTTTTTTTTTAGAATCAGTTACAATAAAGAAAAATTAAGGTGTATATTATTCAATATTTCAATAATTCTTCTCGAAATTCTAAACAAAATTCATATATTGCTCGTTACGTTACTCTGTCCAGGAACCCAGGAAGAGCTTCACACTATTATTCCGCCCCAACAGGAGGCAATTAATGGTAAGGTATGCTGTTTATTGTAACAAATACGACTTTTCTACGTGATGCAAATTGAATTGTGTTCTTCTTCTAAAATTGAGTAAAACTTTTCTGAAGGTAACAGTACAGAAAACGGTAATTAGTTGGTAAGAAAAAGGAAAAGGTGACATATGAAGAAAAAATAGTGTTTATAAGAAAGATATAAATTACTATAAGAAAGAATAAACGACTGCTAGATCAAAATTAAAAATCTCATAAAAGTTATAGACAAAATATGTTTCAGAGGAATCCAAAGTTGATAACCTGGAAGTATGATACAAAATAAAATTTAGTATTTTTAATTTACGTAGTGAGACCTTAAAGTTTTAATAAGGTAACAAGATTTCGCTAAAAGAAAGTCAATTGATGACAAATCCAATGACCAGATCAGCCATTGAATCACACCAAAACTGCCGATATCTTCCGCCTGATGAGTCTTGTGACGTTTATGGTCACTATGACGCCTGAGCGACGGCGGTTTCCTCGGGCGCCAGTTCCCGTTTATAGTACAGAAACACCACTACGCGGGCGGCTGCAGTGAAGACACGGTATGTCCAGAGGGTCTAGAGAGAGTTAGACTTCACACAGGAACAAAAGGCCACAAATTGGGAAATATTTACATTTATTCAGTCCAATTCTACCTATTTACACTATGCTACTCTATTGCTAACGGTTACGGTTCAGACATGACAATCCCCTCCTCAGGCAAGCCGTTGACTACGTACCCGACGTGACCGACAAACACAAAAGACCTAGACACCAACTTTTTGACCCTGGGTGACCACCCCAACGACACCCCCCC
>NW_019417253.1:115361-116959 GCF_000390285.2 Anoplophora glabripennis
AGTACAATTACCTCGTCAGGTCTCTTGTCACCTCAAGAGACTTGCGCATTGAGTCTGCGCGGAACCTAACTTACTTCGGCGGTCTTCGGACTGGACTGGTGTTGGCGGCGGCTGGAGATGAACTGACTTCTCCAAATTCGTTTATTTTGGAAGTCCCTCGTCTTGGATTGGCGGCTGCGCAGTTCGTCTAAACTGGACTTGTAGAATTCTCACCTACTTCCAGCGGTGACGTATCTTCGGGAAGGGCGGCTGGTGGCTCGACTGGATGCGACGACGGCTCCTGGTAGACTAATCCTTTGAATACAGCCTGTCTGCTATATTCGTGCGGCGAATCCTGGCGGCTGCGCAGTTTCCTCAGGCTGGACTTGGTGAAATCTTACCACTTCCTTACTGGTGACGTAGGTCTTGCTGGAACGGCGCACGGCTCGACTGGTCTCTACGATGCCTCGTGGTCAACTGTACTGCTGACGGCGGCTTAATTCCTAAGCCCTCATAATACAACCATACAGAGATATGATATTGCGCATGCACGGCGCCATCTTGGCTTCCTTGCTGACGTCATGTGGTAAGTCAAAAAGTAAACAAACGGATCGTGGCCATATTCTTATAGTGTTGTGTGCGTTTTTCCAAGTTTTTTTATTGTTCCTGCCTGTATTTCTAATTTAATTCGTTGTGTGAGCTTGTGCTTCANGGTGTGTGTGTGTGTGTTGTGCATCCTTCTGATTGAATATTGAGTTTTCTAAAGCACTTCTTAAAAACTATTTGATATATCGAGAAACATCAAACACCACAGAATTCATGTTTAAGAGGACTATCCAACGAGGCTTTCAAGTGCGATATCTCAAAAACCATTTGAGATATCAAGGAAAATAGTCCAGTCACTGAAGCATTTTGCCTACCAATTTTTTCGGATGGAATGGATTGACGTGAAATTTGAACTCTAGCTAGGGAATAGCCCAAGAAACAAAAGTTATTTAGTGCCGATGTGTGCTTTTACCCTAGGGATGGTGGTTGCCACCCTTTCTGGAGGGTGGGAATTTTTTTAATAAAAATAACCTCACGATTCGATGGAGGGACGAATTTCAGGCAAAAAATGTTTTATAATAATTTTTTGTACAGTCAATACTTTTGGAGTTATTTGCGCCTAAACATGTAATTAAACAGCATAGATTGCTGGTTTTTTTTTCGCAGATAGTTATAATCGAAACGTTCAACGTCCTGTAGCAGAAAAATTAAAGGTTTTTAGAGGAAAACTTATATAACACCTATTAAAGTTCTTGAAAAGACCTTTAAATTGAGTGGTGGTAGAAGTCGTTAGCGAAACCTAATGAAGTTACAATCAAAATAAAATGATTGTCTTGGTTTTTAAGAAAAAAATAAATCGGTATTAAAATTAACGACTTGACGGAAAATAAAAATTAAACGTATTCCTTCTGCAATTTACTTTATTTATGTAGTAACTGTACATTTTGGGAATTTAAACGATTTTAGATGCTTAAATTAACCTTATAGTTACAAATGTTTATAATTTACAGGAAATACCGAGAATATATCCGCAAATCACTGACCACACAATTATTGGGTACTATTTAGAGTGT
>NW_019417254.1:0-4376 GCF_000390285.2 Anoplophora glabripennis
ATCTTCTTGCCTTTGGCTGGTCTGGGCGAAATACAATAACTAAATTTGAATTTCAAACATGTACATACAATTTAATGTACACATATGAATATTGTTTTGGGAAATTAATTGCTTTCATATTTATCCGGGTTCTACTTATAAATAAGCAATTAAATGTTAACCATTTTTAGGTACTTCATAGCATTTCACTTGATTAACTTTTCTTTGTTTGTAATGAATAGGTTGTTTATTATACAGGGTGTTAGTAAATAAGTGCGACAAATTTCAGGGGGTGATTATACATGAGAAAATAATGGCAGATTGCTTATAAACGTATGTCCGCAAATGATTCGTTTTCCGAGATGCGGGGTGTCAGTTTTTCTTAAAAACTGACGATTTAATTTACTGCTCTGAAACCGGTGGAGATGAAATTTGGTGGGTTTTAAGAGGAAGTTATTGGGCATTTTTTGACGCGCAATTAAGAATTTTATGTTCATCATTGGCGCACGTACGGGTAATAATCTCATTTTTTTTTAAAGAAAAAAAATGGTACGCCACTGAGATATTACAAATTAAAATTTGTAATTTCTGAAATTTGTAATGTCATTTTTGAATTCCTCGTTCAATTTATGACAAAAAATCTCTCTTGCCTTTTCTTCGTATGAGGCGCCGTTTTGATGCAAAAATATAAAACATCTTAACGCGTATTTTTTATTTCTTTAATACATTACCTAGTAGGCTACTGTCAACATTTGTCTGTTAAATACGAATATTTATAAGAAATGTCAACTTAGCGTTTCGTCATTATCAATTTATTAAGCTTTTAGTTTGCTATAACATTAGTGTTAATAAGTAATTAATTTTTCTTTTATCGAAAAGAATGGAAAATTTTACAAATGCGGAATTGTCAGACATGCATTTTGTCTATGGTCGAAGTAATGGAAATGGTCGGCAAGCTCGACGANGTTTTGATAATGTATTAAAGAAATAAAAAATACGCGTTAAGATGTTTTATTTTTTTGCATCAAAACGGCGTCCCATACGAAGAAAAAGCAAGTGAGATTTTTTGTCATAAATTGAACGAGGAATTCAAAAATGATTTTTAATTTGAAATGTCTCAGTGGCGTACCATTTTTTTCTTTAAAGAAATTGAGATTATTACCCGTACGCGCGCCAATGATGAACATAAAATTCTTAATTGCGTGTCAAAAAATGCGCAATAACTATCTCTTAAAACCCACCAAATTTAATTTGCACCTTCGAAAAATTTATAAAAAATCGTGCAACTTTTATATTTCACATTTTTTTATAACTCATAAAACAAAAAAGTTAAAGGGGGATCAAAATATAGTGAATCACCCTGTACAACAATTCCTTGTGATAGTTATTCTTTCACGCAAGGAAAACGTTTGACTTTCTCAGTATTTTTAATTTAAAAAAGCGAATATATATCGTAATTTTGGATAAAAACTTGTCAGTTAATTTATTTAAATTGAAGGGGGCCTTAAGCTGAAGCATTCTCCATTATTTTGTTGAAAATTAACATTTTTCTGCGTTAAATCCTAACTCTGTCCACGTTGGATACTGTGGGATACGTATTCGAATGTTTTTGTGGATTTCGCGTAGACCTCGTGATCTAATGCCGAGTTTTCAGTAGTTCTAATTCTGGAAATAGCTTTAGATAAAAAGTGGGTGGAAACGATTTAATCCAGTCGGTAGCTGTTTCGGAATGGATGTTTTATACAGGGTGTACCGGTACTGATATAAAAAATGTATGTATGTCGTGTACAAATAGATGATGTCAAAATAATAGCAGCTTTTCATATAAATTTTTTTCATACGGGCCTTTGTTAACAAGTTACGGGCTCTCAAAGGTGAAAATTAAAAACTTATTTTCATTTACAGTCTCTAAACTATTAACTTCAACATGATACAAATTTGGTGATCGATAATACATGCGTACAGCTTGTTTTTGATGTTGTAAGTGAAACTTCATTATGACCAGAACGCCAGGGACGGACTATGCCCAATGGTTAATAACTCAGAATTTTCGCATAGATGAGATCGCACTCTGCCTGTATCAAAAATAAGTTCCCTGAAGAATTTACCAACGATAATACCCTCTTGATTCAACTCTGTAAAATTAACAGTTTAGGAAATATTTGTGATTTTATGTCACAGTGCACATCTAGCGGCGCCTCCACCATTTTTTGTTTTCATTTTTAATTGGACATAATTACTGTTTCAACCTTACATATTTTTAAAATAATAGCATAGAAAATCTTACTGTTTGCTAATGTAATTTTCACTAACAAAGTTTGACAAACACACTTTACACAACACAACATAGAAAAATAAAACCAGAATAAGTTAAAGTAAGCTAAAAAAATAANATAATTACTGTTTCAACCTTACATATTTTTAAAATAATAGCATAGAAAATCTTACTGTTTGCTAATGTAATTTTCACTAACAAAGTTTGACAAACACACTTTACACAACACAACATAGAAAAATAAAACCAGAATAAGTTAAAGTAAGATAAAAAAATAATTTAAAAGAAAGAAAACTGAAAATACATTTTCAATATGGGCGTCTTCCATCTCCACACATCTCCTAAGTCTACGATTGTTATTTGCTTGTACATGAAAAAGCATATTTATGTATCTTTTGTAGCTATTTTTATTACGATCAAAATCATGTCCCAAGCATTTTTTCGTACAAAGTCATCCCGCTGAGTTATTTAAAGAAAACTACTAACAAAAAAATTTTTCACGATTAAATTGTTAATAACTTTTTCTCCTGATAAAATACTTTGTCAGCAAATTAGCCTGTTATTGTACTCATCATTTAAAGTATTCCTGTGTAGTTATTTCCGAGTTATCAAGGAAATGTCACCAACAGTAACTTTTCGGCCTCTGCCGACTGGACTATGCGCCAATTATGCTACCAAACCAGCTGAATGGCGAAAATTTTTTTTTTACAAAATACTCTCCTTGGATTACTCGAGGATTTACCTTTGCAATTAAGACGTCAAATGTGGTTTATGCACGATGGTGCTTCACCGCATTTTAGTGTTAATGTACGAGACTTCTTGAACCAGCAGTTCCCGAATAGATGGATAGGACGAGGAAACAATTCTTCAGAAAATTGGCTACCAAGATCACTGGATCTGAATAAATGTGATTTCTCTCTCTGGGGGGTTTTAAAACAATTTTTTATTTTACACCGGTTGTGTCTGAAGCAGATTTATATGTAGAATCGTATAAATAATAAATGCAACGCCATAAAAAATGATCCACAGTTATTGTGCAAAGTAGACTTTAATTTTCGGCGGAGGATAAATTTATGTATTAGAGAAAATGGTGGCAATTTGAAACAGTTATTGTAGTACTATTTAACGATATCGGTATTAGGTAGTGCTTAAAGCTGGATTTGTTAATGTTTTGTTTGTAAGCTTCTATTTTTTTTTAGTATTATGTAAAAAACAAAATAAATAATTTAATTTAATAAAATTGGTTTTTCTTGATACTTAAACGTCAAAAATGTCACATGAAATCATAGCCTACTAATTGTAAAACTGCATACTTTACTTTTTGTCCGATTCAGTTAGTAATGACGCTGTTTCACATAATCAGGATTTTCTCAAAAAACATTTTTTCGAAAAATTCGTGAGTAAATTTTTTAAATTAAATTTCCTGTAATACTGGTAAAACTATTTAATAATTGACATACTGATAAAAAATCGATATCATTTTAATGGTGCCCTTATTGGGCTTCCAACAAATTCATATTTTTACCAATTATAAACAATAAACGTAAATAATGTACCACATTTGGTAGCTCTATGTTAAGGCATTGCTGAAATATTATTGTTTTTAAAAATTTAACTTTCATCTTCAGAGAGCATATCTCTTCAATGGTAAATCCTAGAAAAATGTTACATAACAAATTGACATATCTTATGATCCTCTACACGTGCCTGCTCTGTATCGGTAGAGTTATGAAACATCCTGTATAGTTACTAGGTCGTTCGTTGTTTACTTTAGCCTTATCACATATATATATATATATATATATTGAGAAGAATCAATAATTCAAAGGTTTAAATGTCAGTATTGGGATAAAAAGATATTAATGTCTAGATGACAGTGGAAGTTAATTTGATGACAATTTATAAGTAGATTATGAATTTTAGAGGAATATTAGTCTAAATCTATGAAAGTGGTTATAAAATAAGGGCATTAGATAGGGAATTGAGAATTAAATAATATTGGAAAATTTAAATTAAAAATGTAAAATTTAAAAGTGATCTGATTGGTTAAATAAAAAAAGGAGATTTTGTATTTTAAATTAAGTGTGTAGTGCGACGGTAATCAAGGAGACGGAAAAAAAAA
>NW_019417254.1:5364-17838 GCF_000390285.2 Anoplophora glabripennis
ATTGTTCATAAAGTAAAGCGAAATGATATCTACCCTTTCCGCAATGGAATAAACCATAGTGTTTAATTTTCAAAAACACAATTAAATAAACTACCAACCAACGCTTCCAAATAATACTAGAAAATAATTTGGAATCCACTAATTTTACGTTCATTGTGTGTGTATAGCATTCATTTCTGTTTTTCACAACTGTGTTTTTTTTTTTACGAAAGTGATAGTAACAAATCGCCAAAGCCAATGTAACGCAAGAAATACTAAATTTATACCATTGGCGTACTTAACTCGAATGACTGACATTTTTACCGTTACTAATTGTTTGTACATAAGTTTCAACTCTAAAATCAAAATTCTTAATAAGTATTGGGCGGAATTATAAAATGTAAAGTCTGTTGTAAAGAGAATTGTAAGAGCTTTCAAAAGAAATATTACTCAACCCCCAATGCCATTTAAATATTTGGGGGTGAAAATGGCGGAGTCAGAAAATACCAGCAAAGAATGTCCTCCTTTAATCTAAAATCGACGGGTCTGAGCGTTTTTCTACAATTTTGACGCAGTTCCTGAAAATGGCTCTGTTTCGTTTTCATTTGGCCACCCTGTATTTAAAAAGAACGTTGAGGTTAATACATTTTAATTTAGGAAAAATTTCAAGTAATAAATAAGCATTACGACAAACTTATAAACAACTGAAAAACGAATGTTGACGTTAGAATTTGAACAAAGATTCAACAAAATTTTTCATGTTTTGAATTAAAATCAATATTAATTGCTTCCATAGTTTGGTAATCATTCTCGTAATTTTGGAGGTGTATTCTAATATGTTAGTATTGCCATCAGTTCAATTTTTACCAACAATTTGTTCTTTGTTGAAACTGCCACAATTGTAGGATATATTTAAGGAATTATAAAATTATGATTGGCTGTTTTTTATTATTTATACATGCAGACATAATAAATTACAATTCATTAAAATAAACTAAATACGAATTTATCATATTGCTAACAACTGTTATTATTTCAATTTTCGATATCAAGTACCACAATAGTATACCAAAAACACTGACGTGCAGAACATTGTTGAGAATCCAAAATCTGAAATAAAGAAAATAATATATTGTAAGTTTTTTTGCCATTCACTGTTTAGTTTTTAGTAAAATGGTTGACTTTGTTTATTTAGAAAAAAATACAGTGTTGCATTTATTTATACGATAGTTAAAAGTGTGTATTTTTGAGTCATTCAGAATAATAATAAGATGGCTGTCATTTTCTTCTTTCCTAATGATGATATAATATACTGAATTAAAAAGGACTCAGACTTACTCCATTACAACCTAATCAAATCAAATCATTGATTGGTGTCTATACATTAAATGTTTACACAAGCCAAAGAAAGAAAAACACGAAAGATACAACATATAAGCTACACTAAAGCTAAAAAACACATTCAGATAAATATAGTAAACAACGTATAAAGTGAATATTACGAACATTCATTAAATATCTAAAAACTGGTCAGCAAGGAACTCATCAAAATTGTAAAACGCTTTTTCCTTAAGATATTTTCTAATTCTGGCCTTAAAACAGTCTGAATTTAGTGATCGAATCTAAGATGGAAGTCTATTAAAGAATTTAATGCAAAAGTAATTGGTGACATCTCTGGATTTCGCTAATCTATGAAATTTAGGCCTAATATTGTGTCGCTCCCTTGTATGATGAAAATGAAAATTTTCTTGTCGAACAAATCTATTCTGATTATTTTTATATAAATAAGATATTCAAATATGTAATCTGACGGCATTGTAAGAATATTTAGCAGTTTGAAGTACTCCCGACAATCATCTCTGTATTTTACTCCAGCCATAATTCTAATACATTTACGTTGTAAACCAAAAATTTTATTACTGTGAGACGAATGACCCCAGTTCAAAATTGCATAAGTCATGGTGGCATGAAAAGTACCATAATATGCAGATATGAGTACAGGCTTAGATACTACACGATCCAAATTACGCAGTAGGAAAATATTATTAGATAAACGTGCGGATAAATCATTGACATGTTTTTCCCAACTCAATTTAGTGTCAAGGTAAACTCCAAAAAATTTAATGCTATTTGAATTATCACAAGTATTGATATGGCGAAGTGTAAATAGCAAAGATTGAGTTTTGTCAACATTTAAGTTCAATCTATTAGCAACAAACCAGTCCTTTATCAGCGGCAGCGTATCCACTGAATCCTCTGTGAGTTTAATTAAGTTATTATTTGACTTTAAAGCTGTAAATCAGTATAATATTTGCAAATTCCGACAATATGATATTAACTGAACAAACAATTATTACGGAATCCGTAACCAGTAGAAAATCATATATCTTTTTAACTTACATGAAGATGTTTCTTAATCCTTTTTCCTTATTGTATTCTTCATTAAACAGTACCTTTGAGGAAGTTATTTTTGCTTGACGACAAAATGCATATATACCACCTGAAGTGATATCAAAATAGTGTCCAAAAGAAAATGTGTGTTCCATCCTCATCTACATGTTTCTGTAAAGCTTCCACTTTGGCATTTTTAAATTTCCATGAATTTCTCATAAAATGCGATAGTGCCGCATTAGCTACAAATAATTTTCGTTGAATTTTAAGCATCCTAAAAATTAAATATAAATCGTGTACTAGATCGGAGTGGTCATGTCAATCTTTTTAAATTTTTACATAAAAAAGATGGGAGGAAATATACAGGCAAATCTGTAAATGCCCCGACACAAAAGTACAATGTTCTAAGGAAAAAATTATCTCTATACCAAGTTACTTCATTTAGTCGCTAGATGATCATTATTGAGAATTTTAGTTTGTTTTTGTGTACTGGATGTCGCTAGTGATGAACGGAAGTTGGAACGAGTCGTGGTGTGTTGAGTAATTATTTTATTCAAGTCAAGGTTTTTGTGGGATAAAGCTCAATAAATAAAAGAACACTATATTTTAAATCTTGCCAACGTTTCGGTGTTATTTTACACCATCCTCAGGGCTCTAAAATACAAACAACTAAAACCTTGACTTGGATAACTAATCAAGATCGCTAAACAGTGGGAACGTAGTTAATTATTTTATTAATCATCGCCAGCGCAATTTTGATGCAAATCTAATTTAATTACCATTAACAATTTTATATAATTTATAATAAAAATTAAATAATGTTTCGTAGAGCATATAAACTTTTAATCGAATATTATTTCACGACAATCACTGGAAACAACTACCAACTTTAATAATTTATAAAAAGATTATAGTAATTGAACTCGTCTGAGATTTTTCCCACTTTTAAATTGTGGCTATCTTTTGAATCTCTGTGATTATCCTTAAACGATTAAAATTAGAGAAAACAATTTTCAGAATTAAAAAAATCTGAAATTAACGCTTATTTTTTTTTGGTTGAATTATATGTGACTGTTCAATATTTTTCATGAATTTCAAAATTTACAATAATTTCCATTAAAGTGCGCCCAGCTCCAAATTTCCCAGCTTCGCTTTGTTTTTACTGTGAAACAGATCAAATTGAGACAATTATTTTTTGACATTTCTAAATACAGCGTGATGATAAAGTTTGGAACAAAATTCATAACTTCTATAGTGAGTTATTTAAACAGGTCGATTTTGTTTTCGGGAGGAGTATCTTTTAAGATGATTCAGTTGTATACAGGGTGACCCAGAAAAGCTGACTGTTTTTTCTTAGGGAACACCCTGTATATTTTTTAATATTCGCATAAAGCTTTCTCTTACGAATACAGTGATGTAAGGTTCGATGGGTCTATCTCAAATAACAAGCGAGATATTGCGAGAAAATGACATTTGTTTCAAAAAATTATTTATTGTCATTTTTTATAAAAGAAATTGTACTTGGAAACGAAACAAATGCAAATAATTAACGAAATTTAACGTACATTTTCAAATTGTCCTCCACCAACAATAGGGTGTTTTCTGTATACAAAACATTGCCTAGAACTGTATTTTAATACATAGTATAACATAAACATCTAAAAGAGTTTACGTTACCCATTTCATGAGAATTTACGAAATATTTAATAATAAAAACCTATATAAAATTCAAATTTCAAAACCATTTGTAAAACATCATCTCATTGGTTGTGACATTGATGACATTACTACTCATATAAATGGCGGATGGTCTATGTCAAGTCATATGACAGGTATATACCTGCCTTGTATTAAGTTTTGATGTGAGAATTATTGTTATTACAATTATTCTTAAAAGCTTATCAGGTGTTTTGTGATTAACAGTGATTGAGTTGTACATTCGTAAAACGAGAAATGGCTTCTCAGAGTTTTGTTAAAGCGTCGACGAACAATTTGCCATGTGTTCATATTTTTATGGTTACCGAATTTATAAAGAATGACAGAACATGTGGTTTTGCCTGTATACCCACACTTTTACCTACCCAATTGCTTTTGTATTTTCCACAATATATCCATCCCTTTCTAACCTGGCTTGACCTGAGCTTGTCCAGGGCCCATCAAAATCCATTACTGATGGTAAAAATTCTTGTTCAACATTTGTTTCTATTATTCTCTAGGTTATAGCTTCTTCCACTGTTAATTTTAAAACAATAGTTCGCTGTGGTGCAGATATAGCTCTTTTTCTGTCTTGTTGGCAATCAAATATATGTGGAACCACGTCCTGTTTTAATAAAACTTTTCCTCCGATAAGTTTATAGTGAACAAAATTTTCCATATCTTCTTGAAGCTAAAAAAAAACAATAATAAGTAAACCATGTATAAAATAATATATAAGATTATACATATTTAAATAATATATCATTAAAATATTTACTTTTAAATTTTAAAGCAATAAAAANATATACCTGCCTTGTATTAAGTTTTGATTTGAGAATTATTATTATTACAATTATTCTTAAAAGCTTATCAGGTGTTTTGTGATTAACAGTGATTGAGTTGTACATTCGCAAAACGAGAAATGGCTTCTCAGAGTTTTGTTAAAGCGTCGACGAACAATTTGCCATGTGTTCATATTTTTTATGGTTACCCAATTTATAAAGAATGGCAGAACATGTGGTTTTGCCCGTGTACCCACACTTTTACCTTCCCAATTGCTTTTGTATTTTCCACAATATATCCATCCCTTTCTAACCTGGCTTGACCTGAGCTTGTACAGGGCCCATCAAAATCCATTACTGATGGTAAAAATTCTTGTTCAACATTTGTTTCTATTATTCTCTAGGTTATAGCTTCTTCCACTGTTCATTTTAAAACAACAGTTCGCTGTGGTGCAGATATAGCTCTTTTTCTGTCTTGTTGGCAATCAAATATATGTGGAACCACGTCCTGTTTTAATAAAACTATTCCTCCGATAAGTTTATAGTGAACAAAATTTTCCATATCTTCTTGAAGCTAAAAAAGAAACAATAATAAGTAAACCATGTATAAAATAATATATAAGATTATACATATTTAAATAATATATCATTAAAATATTTACTTTTAAATTTTAAAGCAATAAACAAAGTTTGGTAATACAAATTAACCTCAAAATTTACAACATTGTCCTTAAGGTAATAATTGATATTTACTTATGTTAAAATGATCCTCGCAACAAAAAATTTTTATTTTGATTTAGAAACATCTCGCCTGGCTGCTTTAAACCATTTAACTTTGCGTGAAGAATTCTGCGGTACACTTATAAATGTTTTATTAGGGGCACTTAAGCTTTGTTTTGGTTCAGATTTTATCTAGTTCTAGAACAGTCTGCTCATGCGCACTTTGCAAACAGCGTTTTGGTTTTCCAGAACCGGCTCTGAAAAGATAAATCCTATGTTTTGGTTTTTTTTAGAATTAGTTCGTAACAGTTCTAGAACTGTTCGAACAGTTCTCGCATGAGAGCAGGTACTAGTTCGTAGTTCGGAGTTCTGACTTCTGTTGCACATGCGCTTTTGTTATCCATCATCACTCCCTGAGTTTTTATAGAGGTTAAGGTTTTATGGAAATCTGCGTAATAATTAATATAATAATAATATGGATTCCGTTTTAGAGGTAAGAAATTGAAAAAATTAATAAAATTGTATGTTTGTTTAAATATATAACATATAACATTAAACATATATATTATAGGAATTCTTAAATAATGCTGTGTCAAGTAGTTCGTCAGAGGATGAAGAAGTCATAGAACCCTTTTTATTATCAGAAATATTGTTGCATCATCAGAAAAATGAAAAATATGCAGAAAGTATTGTGCATTTATACACAGAAAAAGATTTTCTAGAACATTTTAAAGTTCCTCGACACATTTTGTTAGGCTTGAGTGAAGAATTACATAATAGCAACTGGTACCCAAAAAAAGACACTGGTCATTTGAGGGTTTCTCCTGAAAAATGCTTGTTAATATTTTGTTGGTACGCGACACATGAAGCAGCAGCTTTTAGAGATGTTGCTGATCGTTTTAATGTTGCAATCAGCACATTACACTTAATAATAGATAATGTAGCTTTATTTCTAAGTTACAAATCAAGTCAAGTAATAGAATGGCCATCAGAGGATGAAAAGAAACAAATTTTAGAAGACTTTAACCGGCTCAACTTTCCTAATGTACTAGGATGTTTGGATGGATCTCATATCAAAATTGATAAACCAGCCACTGACCCTGAATCATATATAAATAGAAAAAAATATTATTCTATACAGGTAACAATCATAATCTAATTTATTTATGAATTATTTTTAGTAGATATATATCAAAATTATAAATTCCAAATAATTTTGTTTAACTTCTTATAATTTTAGTTTCAGGCAGTCTGTGATTCGAGGAAAAGAATATGTGATATATTTATTGGATATCCAGGATCTGTACATGATGCCCGTGTGTTCAGAAATTCGTCACTTTTTAATACTTTATCAGAAAAATGTGGTGATAAATTTATAATAGCGGACAGCGCATATCCTTGTTTGAGAAATCTGTTAACACCTTATAAAGATAGTCCTAATAATACTCAAATAGAAATAAACTTTAATAATCGTCTGTCACGTTGCAGAATTAAAATTGAACATACATTTGGTATGCTCAAACAGAAATTTAGGTCATTATACCACTTAAAATTGAGAAGTATAACTAGTATTTGCCATTTTATTAGAGCATGTTGTGTTTTATATAATCTCACATTAAATGCTGAAGCAGAGGATGAAATCATACATGATGCTCCTGTGAATATGATCGAAGATATCAATTTGGAAGAAAATATTGCTGGACATAATTATCGCAATTATATTGCTGCAGTTTTATTTGAACAGTGATTACTATTATGGACATTAAATTATATTTTTAAAAATTATTTGCTTTTTATAAATTTATTTAAATAAACATCTAAAACTATACAGCTGTCTTTATATCATAAAATACAGTTTTCATAGAAATAAATATATCAGTATTGTTTTGTAGACTAAAAAAAATCAACAAACTAGAAAAAAATTCCTATCTAATACATAGATTATAAAAATATAACAGAATATAAATAAATAAGGATTGCAAATATGTCTAGCAGACCCTGTATATCAACTTAGGAAAGGATTAAATGAAAACCAGTGTAATTAAAAACTTCCTTGCTCCTTTATCACATCGACATATTCTCTCAAAAGTGCCGTTCTCATAATTTGATCATCAAGTTTTTTTTCTTGCAGTGCTAATTTTTTTTTGTCGTTCTCTATTTTATTAGTATAATAAGTTTTTAAGTCATTCTTCATATCTATCAATATTTCGTTTCTCTTTTTATATGTGTGCGTTTCTGTTCTATAGGATCTTTTTCGTTTCATAACTTGAGATGTTGGCTTTTTGATTCCTGTGTCCAAAATATTTTCCTTTTCCTTGTTTTCTTGCTCTATATCTTGCTCAGCATTTGCTTTTTTCTGAATGAAATTTCCATCGACAGCACCTGTTAAAAATAACAATTTTTGATTTTTGCAGTTTAATATATATACAGGGTGTCCCGGAAATGGTGGGCAATTTCTCGGATATGGATACATAATGAGAAAATAATGTCACAAGTTCATATAAGATTTTTTCCTCCGGGCTCACCCTGTAGAGTTATTAGCTCTTGAAGTTGAGAATTAAAAATGGTTTTTTGCAGTCTTGTANACACTTATAAATGTTTTATTAGGGGCACTTATTGAAGTATTTTTACATCCGGGCACAAAACACCACTTATTTTGTGATTCGTACATGTCTTACTTTTTGTAATTATTATTTAAAAAAAGTAAATAAACTTGGCAAAATCTCAATAAAAACAGGAGTAAATAAAACAACCTCAACACATACTTGTATTTGGCTTTGTTGATATGAGTTCCTACGTCACAATAGTCTAGGCAACCAGTCGTACTCGATTAGGCATTTTTCGCGCCAAATATTTTACTTAAATTTATATTTGTTTTAAAACTATTATACCGATTTTTTTTAAACAAAAAAAGTATTCATTGGTTATATATGGCTTAAGTACTTTCTATTTTTCAAGTAAAAAGAAAAATGTGAAAATATCCTATTTGGCACTGGGCCGCGCGAGTGTAAACACGTTGTACACTACGCTCAATAATTTCTGGGCTGATTCTTTCCATTTCAGAACGAATTCTCAATTGTAAGTCTGCTAAATTGTTGTATCATCAAGATATTGCCGAACCTCTAAGCAGAGGCGTAACCAGGGGGGGGGGGGCTTTGGGGGCTTTAGCCTCCCCCAAAGATCTGACGCGCGATTTTTATCATAGATGTAGCCGCTGGCGCACGGACGGATCTCGGCATCAGTCAAGGTTCCTAAAGGGACATGTTGCCTGACTTACTACGTCACTGGGTATGCCGATCGCATCGCGTACTTGATAAATGCATCGCGGTCTGTCATAATTTGTGTTGAGCTGAGAATCTGTACTTGGTAGTCTGTGCTGTACATGTTTTGTGGTTATGCATTTTGATTTTTGCTATTTTCTGTTGTGATTTTTGAAATATTTTTTGTGATAGAATCTGAAAATGTTTAGTTTTTTTTATGTGATACAAAGCTTTTTTTAAATCTACACTTTTATTTTAAGTTAGCAAATATAATTTATATACTATAAAAGAACAATATATTATAAATACAGGGTGCCCCACTACGAACTCCATCGATGGATATCTGGGAAAGGGCTTGAAGGATTTTTTTGAAATTGTGATGGTGTGCGGTATAGATGGAAGCGGTTATGATGAAATTGAACTCACCCTCAAAAAAGTGTCTCCGACGCGACACAGAGATCTTCCTTCACCAATCGTGCAATATAGCGAGTCTTCCAATGCAGCATAAACAGCGGGGAGAACAGAGCAAAAGCGGGATCGGGTTCTTTTAAAAAACAGAAACAGCGGGGAAAACACTTTTCGTTGACTTTTTCTTGACGTTAGTATTTTGTCCAATTTCAACAACTTATTTTTTTTCATGACAACCGCGGATATATATTAAAAAAAACATATATTTTCATGCGCTCTAAACAGATGGTGTGATACAGACCATGGGGCCTACCAAGCTAAAATATTTTCAAGGTCATCGTACTTACGGTTATACCGCAAGTCGATACTAACTTTCTTATTTTAAATGGAACCCCCTGTATATTATTGCATTTTTGGAAAGAGCATTTACTTTTAAGTTGAAAACCTATAGCACACTCCATACTTAGGATTGACCGTTTCCTAGATATTTTGATTTTTAAGCAAAAATTGACAAATGCAGACTGTCAGTCAAATTTAGTATTCCCGGAAACATAGGTTAATTTTTTGTGCAAATTGGACATTTTGTAGAGGAAGACCTAATTTATCGAATTTGACATGAAAATTTTACAGTTTTTATACAGGCTGGTCAATTTTTTTTTATCGAATACAAAGTTCAGAATATGTGGAAAACTCGAAATTTTAAAATGGAAACCCCTAATTTTTTAACGTATTCGCATTCTGCATCTGCACTAAAATTAAGCGTAACTTTGTTAAAGTTTCCCTATACCTAAACCCAGTGGTTTTCATTTTCTTTACGAATAAACATTTCCCTTTTTTTAAAATGATGTTTCCATTTGTTTCGCAGATTTTTGGGTTGGCCGTGACAGGTAAGTAACAATCAACATGACAACTGTCAAAGGTTTTTAATTGTCACTGGGTTTAGTTATAGGGAAACTTTAACAAAGTTACACTAAATTTTAGTGCAGAATGCGAATACGTTAAAAAAATTAGGAGTTTCCATTTAAAAATTTTCCACATTTTCTGAACTTCATATTCGATAAAATTTTTTTGACCATCCTGTATAAAAACTGTAAAATTTTCATTTCAAATTCGATAAATTAGGTCTTCCTCTACAACATGTCCAATTTGCACAAAAAAATAAACCTATGTTTCCGGGAAAACTAACTTTTGCTGACAGTCTGCATCTGTTAATTTTTGCTTAAAAATCAAAATATCTCGGAAACGGTCAATCGTAAGTATGGAGTGTGTTATATGTTTTCAACTTAAAAATAGATGCTATTTCCAAAAATGCAATAATATACAGGGGGTTCCAATTAAAATAAGAAAGTTAGTATCCACTTCCGGTATAACCGGAAGTACGATGACCTTGAAAATATTTTAACTTGGTAGGCCCCACGATCTGTATCACACCATCATCATATTTTCAAAAAAATCCTTCAAGCGGTTTCCCAGATATCCATCGATGGAGTTTGTGGTGGGACACCCTGTATAAACAAGTAACTAATAAACTAATATTTTCCTTTTAAAACCGTTTTGATGTAAATTTAAAGAATTTTTTTAGCCCCCCACAACTTTACATTCTGGTTACGCCACTGCCTCTAAGCCAAAGTGAGGTGGAGCTCCATTTCAAGGGGTATATCGCCGTCTGCAGCATTGGGGGAAAAGAACTGCTACAGCCGGCATCAACTCTAAGTGAGGTTTTCTTCAAAAAGTAAAGACCTAAAAATCGCCTTCCTATGATTCCCACTCATACATTTAATTTACCTTTACGCCGACTGTGGAATTCTTGCGCCCAATGAGGATTGTCATTTGACGAATATCTACAATTATGGCGATGTACTATGCCATTTTAAACAGAATGTGGTCTCGTTAGAAAAATTATGTTGCTTAGAAAGTAATTGTTCGAAGAATCCACCGTTGACACTGATACACTTTACACGTTTTCTGAGAGATCTTCGAGTTTGAAACAACATATTGTGATTGCGTCTGACTTCGTTGGCAGCGATTTGTATTCTTTGCCACAACTCTTCACNTTTATAGGGAAAAGTAAAACTAAAAAAAGAAAACACTAACAACTTACTTGCACAATTGCCATTTTCTTTTGAACCTCCATAGGTATTAATGACTTGATCACTGTCAATTAATATTTCTGGCCTAATGTTACATTTTTTTCCATAAATTGTGTCAAATTCTTTTTCAAATTCAAACACTTTGAGTCCTCTGCCCGTTTGCCTATTGTTATCTATTACTTTTTTATAGCTTCTTTCTAGACATTTCCATCTATTTTCGCATTTTGCTGCACTTACAGTAACTTTATATAAATTAGAAATATCTTTAGCTATTACTTCCCATAATTTTTTCATTGTTTTTATTTCTCCTGTTCCTACTAAAAGTTTATATCTTCTATATAAATCAATTAATTGCAGTGTACGTTCTTTAGTAAAAAAAGTTTCCCCAAAAGAATCTTTCAGACATAGGAATTCTCCTATTTCTTGATGAATTATTACTGTGGAAATATCATATTAACAATTTTCAAAAACATATTAATTAAAATACTAACCTTCTTGCATCATATGTACTTTATAGAGTCCCCAATTATAATTACACTGTCTTGTATTTTTTATATTCTTTCTTTTATATTAAATAAGGTAAGGAATCGAAATTATATATATACATATATATATTTCGAAAAGTTACGTTAGTTATTTAGTATTTATCACAAAATTGCTACTTATTTTTTAACCGTTGGTTGCAAGAAAACAGTACATGGACAACATAACATAGTGTTCATCATACGAAACGAATATTTATTCTTCATTCATATCATAAGCCAAGGAACAAAACAAATACGGTTAAGACTAAGACCTCGCTACAACAACTAACTGGCGCCATTATTCTATGGCTAGAAATTGGCCTCAATGATTTGGGATCGAGGGGGATTATCCCTCTTTATCCTGCCTCATCTCGTGTAGGCCTGGACAGCCTTCGTAGGTGGGCCCCATCCGTCGTCTACCCCGACCGCAAATGCGGCCGGTGTAGGCGCTTTGTGGGACCTCCTTTTGTCCTGGCTGGGCCCCGCCGGCTAGGGCCCTTTCTTCTGGCGCTCTTCTTGCTTCGCCGGCTCGTCTGTGTAAACCCCGGGGGTAGTGTCATGTTTATGTGTGGTATGGTTGGGTAGGGTAGTGCGGCTATGCAGCCTGGGATGCGCTTTGCTAAGG
>NW_019417254.1:21653-23655 GCF_000390285.2 Anoplophora glabripennis
GGTAAAATTGGTCGTAAGTGGCGCCCTCTATGAGCAATGCTGAAATTACAACACGCATCTTATTCGTCGCCTAAAAAAATATAGTTTCACAAATTTTCAAGTTCCTAACCTACATATTTTCAGAATAATCGCAAAAAAACGATTTAAAATTTTAACTTTCAACACCCTGTATTTCCGAAACTATCAACTTTCGGATAAGGCATGTTTGCGTCAATGGTCACCATTTCACGTGTAGTATCTTCAGCTTTCGATTTTCCCATTGTTAATGAATCACCCTGTACAATAATACTAATATTGTGCCTAGACAGGAATAGGATTATAATATGAACTTCAGGAATAAAGATGTACCTACTATCTCTTTCATTGATAAACAAATTTGAAACTAAAATCAAGAGAAGTATTGTAGAAAATTCTTTTCATCACTTTGGGAAATTGGAAAAATGACGCAAAGCAGTAAAAATGACTTAATCGTATACAAATGTATCTCCATCCCATTACAATATTTCAATGTTAATCAGGATTAGACTTGTTAGTGATTACTCCAAAATAAGTAAAAATATAAAACGAGTAAATTTTTTATTTTAACCATTTATTTCATAAATTTATTTCATTGTCATTCCTTTCGATACAATTTCTTTTTACAAGCTTTTTATTACAAGCGTTTTTATGACAATGCATGGTTAGCTAAATGACGTCATTCTAAATCCAATATGGTGGACTCCCAAATATGACCAGTTATTTTTTATGTAGCCCTATGATATGGGTATCAAATGAAAGGGTTTGTTGAGAAGAATACGAAAATAAAATGTTTAAAAAAATGTTTGGATTTTCATCACACCATAACATTAGTTGGTCCCAAAAGTGTTACCCAGAATTCCACAGTCAGCGTAAAGGCAAATTTTGACAAAATATACAGGGTGTTCCATAAGAAAAAACAAATTTATTAGTCGTTCAACTTTTCTGGTCACCCTATATACAACTGAATCATCTTAAAAGATGCCCCTCCCGAGAACAAAATCGACCTGTCTCGGCGTTTTTTTTTTCTAAATTACTCAGTATAAAAGTTATGAATTTTGTTCCAAACTTTATCATCACGCTGTATACATAAACTATCAATTTTAGTCATATGCAAGGCATCTCGAAAAGGTCTCGACAAAATTCTACTACATGTTCATGATGATCTATTCTAACAAGTTACCTTAGCCCAAAATGTTGATAGTTCAAGATACAAATTTATTTTAGTTTTTCTTCAATAACCTCATTATCAAATGACTGCAAAAAATTATTGTTAAATTGTTCTGTTTAGAGTATACAGGACGCTGAAATGGGAATTATTCTCGTATACAATTGACCATAACTTTTGAAATAATAATAATAATAATAATAATAATAATANTCGAGTTTGAAACAACATATTGTGATTGCGTCTGACTTCGTTGGCAGCGATTTGTATTCTTTGCCACAACTCTTCACACGAGCCAATAGATTCTTTGTAAATCTTTATATCTTTCATTCGAGACCAAATAGAAAAATCAAGAGGAATGAAGTCCGGACTTCTGGATGGCCAAGCAAAAATGATTACATGGCCAATCCAGGGATTTGGAAAAATTGCATCTAAATATGCACGCACTGGCCAAGAAAAATGCGGTGAAGCCCCGTCGTGCATGAACCACATGTCTCTTCTTAAATAAAGTGGAACTTCTTCAAGCCATGGAAGCATTTTTACTTGGCCACCCAGAAGTCCGGACTTAAATCCTCTTCATTTTTCTATTTGGAATAATCTATTGGTTCGTGTGAAGAGTATTGGCAAAGAATACAAATCGCTGCCAACGAAGTCAAACGCAATCCCAATATGTTGTTTCAAACTCGAAGATCTCTCAGAAAACGTTGTGTAAAGTGTGTAAATGTGAACGGTGGATTCTTCGAACACTGACTTTAAATCATTATTACGAATTTCATTTGTTTTATTGTTAATTGTTGTAATAACACGAAGAAACACTTG
>NW_019417254.1:23884-40058 GCF_000390285.2 Anoplophora glabripennis
GGGACAGGACGGTGCCCTGGGGGACACCGGCCTCCATGGGACGGGTGGTGGAAAGGGAATCTTGGATTTGGATGCGGAATTTTCGGTGGTGTAGGTAGGATTTTATGAGTTTGGTAAAGGATATGGGATATTGGTTGGTGAGCATTTTCATCAGTAGGCCTTCATGCCAAACCGTATCGAAGGCCTTTGCGACGTCCAGGAAGACAGCACCAGTGTACTGTCCCCTGTTGAAGGCCGCCGTGATGTGCTCGGTAAGGCGAAGGATTTGGAGTTCAGTGGAGTGATTGGGTCGGAAGGCGAACTGCTCGTCTGGAATGACTTGCAGTTCTTGGGAGTGGGTTCTTAGACGGGTTAGGATAATTTTTTCTACCACTTTGCTCATAGCCGGGAGCAGGCTAATGGGCCGGTAGTTGGATGGGATGGTGTGATCTTTGTTGGGTTTTGGGATAAGGATTATGTTTGCTGTTTTCCAGCGGGTAGGGAAGTGTCTTAGTCTGAGTGTCGCGTTTGTTATGTTTAGTAGGGCCATGAGGCCCTTGTGTGGTAGTCGTTTAAGTGTCGTGTTATGTATATTGTCGGGTCCGGGGGCTTTTCTGTTTTTAAGTCTGCGTATTGTCAGTCTTAGTTCGTCAGGTGTTGCGGGGGGGATTATGTCATTGTCTGGCTCTCTGTCGACGCGTCGGGCCGCGCGCTCAGCCACTATCTCGAATTCCTCGTCTTCGTCGGGCAGCTGAGGCAGTCTACACTGCAGTTCCAGGCTATCGGCGAAAGCCTCGGCCTTTTCCTGGTTCGTGTAAACCACCCCCACACTACCGTGGATTGGAGGAATTTTACGGCGAGCGGTCTGTCGCAGGGCCCTCTGCGTTTTCCAGAGGCTGTTGTCTTGTGGATCCAGCGACTCCAGGTGCCTAGCCCAGTTATCCTGGGCCAGTTCATCCAGAGCCGCCTTCACCCGTCTGTTAAGTACGTTTAAGTCATGTCTGTGTCGGGGGAGTCGGGTGCGGGTGGCAAGCCGTTTCGCACGTCGTCTGTCACGTATTAAGTTTTTTATGTCATCGGGGAGGGACTAACTGGCGTTTTCGTTTTCTAGAAGTTCTGAATCGGTTCAGAACATAGTTTAAAGCGCATACTGTTCTGCGCCTATTCAGAATTAATCCCAGACAGTTCTCGATTTCGGAACCAAAACAAAGCTTTATTGAAGTATTTTTACATCCGAGCACAAAACACCACTTATTTTGTGATTCGTACATGTCTTACTTTTTGTAATTATTATTTAAAAAAAGTAAATAAACTTGGCAAAATCTCAATAAAAACAGGAGTAAATAAAACAACCTCAACACATACTTGTATTTGGCTTTGTTGATATGAGTTCCTACGTCACAATAGTCTAGGCAACCAGTCGTACTCGATTAGGCATTTTTCGCGCCAAATATTTTACTTAAATTTATATTTGTTTTAAAACTATTATAGCGATTTTTTTTAAACAAAAAAAGTTTTCATTAGTTATATATGGCTTAAGTACTTTCTATTTTTCAAGTAAAAAAAAAATGTGAAAATACCCTATTGTCTGGGGCCGGGAAAGGATTAAGTCTAAGTCATTGTCAAGTAGTGGTAGTCTGGGTGGGTNTAATAATAATAATAATAATAATAATAATAATAATAATAATAATAATAATAATAATAATAATAATAATAATAATAATAATAATAATAATAATAATAATAATAATAATAATAATAATAATAATAATAATAATAATAATAATAATAATAATAATAATAATAATAATAATAATAATAATAATAATAATAATAATAATAATAATAATAATAATAATAATAATAATAATAATATGCCTTTATTTTAATATAAAACAAATACCCTGTATAACATAATTAAACCCTATATTGGAATCATGGGAGAGATGAGCTTAATCTAAATTTGAAATAATATACAGAGTATGCCATTTAACACTCCCGCTGCCAATATCTCCGAAATGAAGAAATTTATTTTAGTTCCGGAAACTGGGTTGTTAGGTCCCTCGAATAGCTTCAAACTGTAGTTAGAACTGTTAGTTCAAATCTTTCTGTATAGATGGCGCGGCGTTACTAAAATTTTTTTGAGCCTTGGAACGTGGAAATGTAGTCCATCCGAAAGATCGTTAAATTTTGAGCAATTTTTGTAAGTAAGATTTTCACAATATTTATTTGTTTGCGAGTCATGTCGACTTCAATATGCAAAGTATGATATAACAGGAAAATATGTTATTTTATCTAAATCGCACCGAGACAAAATATCCTTTTAAAATATTGTTATAATGACTTTATTCACACCACATACTAACTAACAAAAAATAAATTATAAAAAAACAAATGATCAACTACAGAAAAAAATTGTACAATGGTAAATCGTATAACTAGTACAGTTAAATTGAAAGACGCAAACTGATAAAACTATAATTATTGGAAAACTAATATGTGTCATCTGTTTTATTTTAAACAAATGATATGAGCCACCTATGACTACATTTTTTAGTAACATTTGATAAAATACGGTTCCTCTCTGCCCCTTATAAGGTGAACAATTTTATTTTTCTGTAGTTAATCATTCGTTTGTTTTTATAATTTATTGTTTGTTAGTTAGTATGTGATGTGAATAACGCCATTATAACGATATTTTAAAACAATATATTGTCTCGGTGTGATTTAAATAAAATAATAGATTTTCCTGTTACATCATACATTGCATATTGAAGTCGACATATCTCGAAAACAAGTAAATATAGAGAAAAATTTGATATTACAGAAATTACTCAAAATTTAACGTTCTTTCAGATGGACTGTATTTTCACGTCCCAGGGAACAAAAATTTTGTTAGTATCGTCACGCCATCTATACAGAAATATTTGAACTAACAATTCTAACTACAATTTGAAGCTATTCGAGGGACCTAACAACCCCAGTTTCCGAAACGAATTTTTTCCTCGAATGAATATTCGAGGAAAAAAAATTATATTCAACACCCCGTATCTCGGAAATGAAGCCTTCTACGACATATGTTTATAGGAACTTTTCTTTTTAAAAACATGTGTTCTATCTCCTGTTAAAGTTTGTCTACAAAAAACTGACTCACCCTGTATATACGGAGAAAGGGAGATATACATACACCTATCCTGCACTTATATTCAGCACCGTGCTATGAAATCGTTAGCTTCAAAGCTCTATATCTTTAAACCTACACATAGGATCGCTTTGGGCCCACGACAACTTTTGCTCAGGAAGGTGAGAGCTATATCATATTTCAATTTCAGCCATTTTGACCGAAAGCCATTTTCCATAAGGTTTGTGCGGGGTCTTTTCTTGATTTCGGATATTGGCAGTGGGAGTGTTAAATGGCACACCCTGTATAGAGTGTCCTATTTAAAAAATAGTATGTTTGGTTCACCCTGTGTATATGAAAATAATTTTAAAATGTGCAGTTTTAAGTTGGCTACAACTTTTGTAAATAACTTTTATTTGATATCTTCTATAATAAAGGAGATATCGGACTTCGACTCACTAATGTCGCATCCTGTATATCTTGTATGATTTTTCCTTGAAAATTCCCGAAAATCACCTTTTCTTTCAACCTCTAGAGTCCCCGGTTTTTTCAATGAATGTTGAACTAAACCAGGCAACATTTTGTATTCGTCCTCACAATTCTTCTTAAACATGAAAACCATTGCATTTTTTAATAGAGAATGAAAAGAGCTTTCAAATAACACAAGCTCCTACTTCCCATTTAAAAATTTAGGGGTTGCAACTACCACTCGAAGGGGGTTGAATTTAAGGATGAAATTTTTACGTTGCAGGATGTCATTTCAGAATCCAAAATCGACGTTTCTCGAGATCTTTTATAAATACACACAATAACTGAGGTACTAAATTTATTCCATTTGGTTGTTCCGCACTGTATGTAATTTTTGTTAACTCTGTCATTTTATGTAACGTAAAAACTCTCCCCAAGTTTCAATTTACATCTAACATCTTAAAATATATTTAAATTAAATATGATATACATTTTTTAATGAGGCTTGACCATTTTCTTACATCGTTTTCTTTCCAAAAGCCTTTAGTAATCCATCAGCAACTAATGCAGGTATCATGTGGTATAGAAGAAAATATGCATAAAACGTGTATATGTTATTTACCATAGAAACTGAAGGATACCAAAATAAATTTGTATATGGTGCGTCCCAAATTGAAATTCGGCCATAATCCAGTAATTCTTTGTAGGTCAAGGCCGTCTTCTCACCAGCAGCAGTGTTGTATAGGTACTGGAATTTCATCCATGTCACTGAAATGATTTTAAGGGTAACTTTTCAAATACCCCTGGTTGATTTCATTTACTAATTAACTGAGTAAATTAATTTGCGATGTTTCACGCCAAATCGGATGGTTAGAAAAATTTTGATATTTGATTTCTTCAATTTTTTCATATTTTTTTAGTACCGCTCAAAAGAGCCTTTCGGGTAAATTTTGAGATTTTTTTGATTATTTGTTCAAAAGATATCAAATTTTCAAAAAAAATCGCAATTTTTTTGTTTTTTTCTTCATAACTTTCTTAATAATGATCCAAATAAAATAAAGCTTTTTTTAAAATCTTAGTTTTTAGATGGCCTTTACAGAAAAAAATACAAAGAAAATATTCAGTGTTTTTGATTAAGATTTTTATATTTGAAATTTTAAATCGTATTTTTTAAAGTGAGTGTATCTTTCAATTTTTTTTGAAAATTTTTTGTTTCAAACTACTATTCTTTTAACAACTTTTAAGACCCGTCCGGTCGTGGGCCCTCCACAATCACTATTTTTTTTTTAATTTTTGAAAATTTGAATTTTTATTTTCTCTATAAATCATTATAAGTACCGATTTTTGACACTGTATACTCTTTTTTAACTTATTTTAAATTAATTTTAATATTTTTTAATTGTTAATAGGTGTTTAAAATAAATCAATAAGTAAACGTTAAGTCTATTTATAAACAATTATAACAAACGTTTTTATTTATTTTCGTATTCTTTTAAAAATTTTACATAAACGATTATTTTGTGAACTAGAATACTCTTTAGCTAATATATTTCAGTAGCTCCTTGGAATGATTGAATCCCCAAATAGTCGTGAAGGTTTTTGTCGAAAGCGTCCGAACAAGAGTTTAAAAACAAAGATTTGCATGTACCAAGTCAACGTATTATTTTAAATATATATGAATGTTTGAAAAGAGAAAATAGTGAACAATGTGATAAAGAAATTAGGAGACGGATTAGCAAATTAACTAAAATATTAAAAACGACAATTTATCGCTTAATTAAAGGTCACGGTACAAAGAAGAAACGGAAAAATACAAAATTAAAGAATATTGACGATTTTACCAGATATGTAATACGGCGCACAATTTATAATATGTATAAAGAAAATAAATTTCCTACTTTGGATATCATTCGAGATATATTAAGCGATCATCCTGATTATAATTATAAATCTTTAGACACATTACATGTTTTATTATAATGCGGTTTTAAACATAAAAAACTTGACAATCGTATGGCAATTATGGAATAATAATAATAATAATAATTTATTCGTAGAAAATACAGATAAAAAGTAAATCAATATTAAAAGCTATACGAATAAACAATACTTGATAAGTTTACACTTGTTTCAAGAACATAAAGTAAAATATGAACATATATCACAAAATGCCTATCACAGAAAAACATCAAACATGTATATAATAAAACAAAAACAGGAAAAAAATAAATACATAATTATACAGAGAGAAGAAAAGTATGTATGTATATATTTACGGAATCAGTCAATTCGGATTAATTGTATTAATAAAAATATTTACTTATTGTTTCCCGAGGAGTTTCTAATATGTACATTTTAACTTTCCTCTTGAATGCATACATTGATAGATTGCCTACTTTCAAAGAATCAGGTACAGTGTTATATAGTTTAGGTGCTAAATATAGTAGTGATCTTTGGCCCAAATTTTTTTGCATAAAGGGAGATAAGAACTTTTGTTTTCTTCTAGTTTCATAATTATGAGACATTTCATGCTTATTATTAGTATAATGATACCTACAAACACAGTTGTAGTAATAAAGTTGTCTTACATCGAAGACTTTAGCTTCAAGGTACAACTCATTACTAGGGTAAATTAATTCTTTTTGTAACATCATCTTTAAAAATCTTTTTTGTATAATTGTGAGAGGTTCAATGTGACTACTAACCGCTGAACCCCAAGATAGTACAGCGTAATTTATATGACTCTGTATTAAAGCATGATAGACCATTTTTAGATATTGTCTAGACAACAACCTACAGAGGTACTTAAAGGTATATAAAATGGACTGAAGCTTCTTTATAACATAATTTATATGTATATCCCATCTCAAATGACAATCTATAAAAACACCTAAATATTTTGTTTTTATTGCAGGTAAGATTCTAATTGTATGACCCTGGCTTTCTAATTTCAGATAATTAAAAGATGGGGAAACTGACTTATTGCATGTAAAAGGCAAGTAGCTCGTCTTTTCCAGGTTAATTGTCAATAGTTTGTAACTGAACCAATCTTTTACATAAGACAATTCACTTTCCACAGTTTCTTTCAGTTCATCCCAAGTGTTACCTTTATGGAAAATAGCTGTATCGTCTGCAAAGCCTATAACCTCTCCACTGGTAAGTAGGCCAAATAAATCATTAATATATATTAAAAATAACAGGGGCCCTAAAACCGTGCCTTGCGGAACACCATATTCGACAGGTAACCATCCACTGCACTCACCTCCAACCCTTACACACTGTTTTCTATTTGACAAATAACTCTCTAAGAGTTTATGACATTGACCTCTAATTCCTATATTTTCAAGCGATTCTAGAAGCATAGGATGACTAACAGTGTCAAAGGCTTTGGTAAGGTCAATGAAAGTGCACAAGCAAGGCTGGCCTTTATCTAGAGCAGAGGAGACATTATTTGTGAGGAATTACGATGTATAGTTGCACTTCGGGAAGATTATCTACAAAACATTCCAGAATATCGTCAATATAAATAGGAAGACAGCTCGGAATATAGTATAATATATCTAAACGAGACAGGGCAACATTTCTCTGGACGCCTATGGATTCCGTAGAGTTTATGAGTTAAATGTTTTTATGCGGTTTCAACTGATATCAACACGACTATAACTGTCGGTAGTCAGCAGCGCCATCACGTGAGAAAGTCATTCATTAAGATGTGCCACTCTTTAAATTATATAGAAACTCATAAAGATACTATTATTTAAATTAAAAAAATACTTTGCAACAAAAAATTCATAAAATAATTTTTAAACAATTTTTAAAAGAACAACAAAATAAATAAAAACGTTTGTTATAATTGTTTATAAATAGACTTAATGTTTACTTATTGACGTTAAACACTTATTAACAATTAAAAAGTATTAAAATTAATTTACAATAAGTAACAAAAGGGTATACAGTGACAAAAATCGTACTTATGATTTATAGAGAAAAAAAATATCAAATTTTCAAAAATAAAAAAAATAGTAATTATGGAGGGCCACGATCGGACCGGTCTTAAAAGTTGTTTAAAAAAAATTCAAGAAAATCGAAAGATACATTTTCAAAAATACGATTTAAAATTTCAAACTCAAAAATTTTAATAAAAAATACTGAATATTTTTGTATTTTTTCTGTAACGGCCATCTAAAAACAAAGATTAAAAGAAAGCTTTAATTTGAACCATTATTAAGAAAGTTATGAACAAAAAACAAAAAAATTGTAATTTTTTGAAAATTTTATATCTTTCGAACAAGTAATCAAAAAATCTCAAAATTTACTAGTAAGGCTCTTTTGAGGGGAACTAAAAAATATGAAAAAATTGAGGAAATCAAAAATCAAAATTTTTCTAACCATCCGATTTGGCATGGAACGCCTCATATACAGTATGTTTGATTATAAATGCCACGAGCTATAACTCGGTTACACATTTTTGGACACCCTGTAAATTATATAGGTATATTTTTAAATGGGATGTTATTTTCTTTATAATGACCCAACAATTTTTTTTCCTAACAATGTAGATGAATGGTGACATCATGGATGTTTTTTTTTAAATATACATTTTTTTATTCTCTTTCCAACCATATAAAATTTGTAGCTTTTGCATAACGAAATTTATGAGAAAAAATGAGAAAACTTTCAGCCTTTCACTTTAGTTTAAGGTGCTCTTTTCTAAATCATATCAAATAGAAGGCGTAGGAAAAACAATTTTGCATACTGCTATCTGTCACATATGGGTTTGTTTGTAATTATTGTCACCCTTCAAGTCAACAAAATGAATGATTTTAATGAAGTTGATATGCTGCTGGTTTATTATGAATGTAGAAAAAACAGTGTTGCAGCTTTACAATTATGTCGACAACGTTATCCTAATAGAATTTCCCCTAACAGAAGAAAATTTAGTAAATTTAAAGCAAATCTAAGACAGTATGGAACGCTAAAGAAGAAAAGAATTTCTTTAGGATATGCTTGTAATGAAAATCAATAATTACATTTATTATTAAGTGTACAAGAAAATCCGAATACTTTCATACGGGAATTAGCTAGGAATCATAATTTAACCGAGTACATTGTATATAAAATTCTATATAAACTTAAATTGTTTTCTTATAAGGTGAATTTGGTTCAACATCTTCATGAAAATGATTTTGAACAAAGAAAACAGTTTTGTGGCTGGTATTTAAATAATGCAAATAATAATCCCAACTTTCCAAAAATGATTTTATGGATAAAAGTAATTTTTCTCACAGGGTGGAAACATGTTCCTTTACAAACCTGTTTAGCTTTCCAAAATGTGTGCCTGTTTACTGTAACTAACGATAGTAGTATAGTTCAGCTTAATATACATATTAAATACATACAGTGCTTTAAAAAATAGTAGCACATAATTGTAAAAACTTGAAACGATTTAAAAAAAATGCTTCATATAAATCAGAACAGTATTTTTATTTCTTTTTTATGTTCGTTTTTTAAAGCAAAAAAAAATATTTTAAAACATAAATCAATTTTATTTAGAATTAGTAACGTATCTACATATCAATATTGGTTAATTCGTCCACTTGACATGTGATGACTAAAATAACACGTCGTTGTCATAGGTAGATTTAAAAACAATATGGCAACGCTGATAGTGCTTAATATGCTATTCCGGGTGCCTCGGTTTACGCCGGCGAGACCCAGTAGCGGCGTAAACAAGAATTAAAGTGAAGATTAAAAAACTAATTTTATCTTGACTATTTATTGATTAAAAAAAAAGAATTTCAGATACGTATTTAGGGAAACATGTTCTGTACCCCTAAAAAACTGAGTCCCCTTTAAAGTTATATGTCGTGTACCTCGATCAGTAACATTTTTAATAAATATAAGTACATTTTCGGAAATTTTAGAAATTTTAAATAATTTTCTATAATTTTTCAGGGTTGGAATTTGTTTGTATGAATTATAATAACAAAGCATGGTTTCTGAAGGAATATATTTTTTTCTATAAAATGTTTAAAATTAATATTAAATATACTTACTTATATAAAGCCTTTTCGTAGGTAATCAGAATTAAAAATTTTGATAAAATGCCCACTGGAAGCCAATCAATAGTGGAATTTTCATCTCCATAACATGTTTTTAATACACCTAGAAATGTAATATTAAACAAGCGTTTTACTATTTTTGCTATGCTTTATTAAAACATTTTTGTTTTTAATTAAAAACGATGTAATTTCTCAAAGTATTTTAATCACCACAGATTGAAACAATTTTTATAAAAAAAAATCCGCCGTTTTTTCATTCAGTTAAATAATATTTTCGAGTACGTCCACTGTTTAAAAACATACAAATATCTTTTGAAAAAATTTTTTTCTTTATATGTTAATATACATAAATACGGGAGAACGGTATTGGTTAATGAAATCCAACCAAATGAAATAATTTTGTTTTATCAAAGCTTGACATTAATCATAGTAATGTTAAATATAATTTTCTATTCACCTTTTCCTCCACCACAGAGCAGACCAACTGGGCCGTTGAAGTTTTCACACCAGCCAGAAATTGGTTCGTCTAAAGACGGAACAACTGCAATTTAATTTAATTTTAATTTTTTAATTTTATTTTTTTCATTTTATTTTTTAAAATTTATTATTTTATTTATTTTTTTATTATTTTAATATTTTTTATTTTTACTTTATTTTTTTAAATTTAATTTTTTTTTAAATTTTTTTGATTAGTGGTAAAAAATTCAAGCAACATAACTTTTGTAATGTTTTTTTAATAATGCTGTTTTTTTTAATGGAACTTCCTGTATTTTTTGCGTAACCTGATGAACAATATTGTTCTTTTTCGAATGGTATAATATTATACCTATCTTTTCTGGTTTTTAAGGTATTTACTGTCGTGAAGTCAATGGATATCACATAATTTCTTGCGAGAATGACTGTGAAATTTTTAGTGGAACTTCAAAACAAGCAGCTAATCTGTCACCAGTTTATTGTTGTCAATTTAACACGTACAGTGATTGTTTATTTGAGTATTATTCAAATGCTGACATTCTAAATTTGTTATTTATTCATGGAGAGTGTCACAAGATAATAAATAGGACTAGGCATGCCCGAAAACACTATTGCCCAAATTTTCAATATTAAAATCTAAGCAGTCTCTGAAATATGTCTAATGCCTCGTCACCGTGGGACACCCTGTAGATGAAAAAACTGTACCTAGGTACAGGAAAGTTAACTTTCCCGGCCTAGACTGGAAAAATGTTGAATTTGAGCTTTTATTTTCTGGATTTACTTACCAATTGAAGGTCTTACAATTGTTGTAAGTAGTTTGCCTTTGCACAAATCGTTAACGACATGGTCAGATAAAGATTTTGCAAATGTGTAAGTATTTGGTAGTGGATAAATATACTTCGGTGACAGAATACTTAAAGTGTGTTGATCAACTTGTTCCGCCAGTGTTATAGTACTTTTCCAATCAGCATGTGCTAGATACATTTTTTCCTCTACTTCGAATCTATCGCAATTACAATATGAAGTAGATATATGCACAAACGTTAATAACTTCTTTGCTTGCAATGCTATGTCTACTACTTCTTTAGTACCTCTTGTATTCAGTAGTACTGCATCTTTCAGGTGATCATCGAATCTTATTGACGCTGCTCCATGATAGATGATGTCCACGTTTTGAATAAGAGTTTGAGTGTCTTCTTCGGTTAAGTCTAAAAAATCCTGTACACTTTTAAATAGGTAGAGAGTATTAAGAATAAAGAATTTCATACAGAATTTTCTGAAAATTTGGGCAAATCTTAGTTCAGGTTAAAATTGTGCTGACTAGTATCACATGAGACGGAACAAAATACACACAGATTAAATAATATTGATAGGTGAGTAGTGCACATTACTAACATGTATAACTCATTCGAAAGAGAACAAAATTGGTCATCAGGTTGTACAAAAAATATACAAGGTGTTCCATTAAAGAAAATAAGTTTAAAGTTGACTAAATTCGGCATTAAATTTCTACCACCCTGTATGAAATTAAGTCATTTTGAAGTTATGGCAGGGAAGCTTAGAGTTTTAGTTATGTCCCCTATAAATTTTATCGCTTTAACTTTTTTGTTGTAAAATTCACATCTTTTTGAATTAGGTAGTGCTTCTGTAATTTTTTTTTGAAAAAAATATTAAATATATCAAAAACGGTTAACTTTGAGAATAGATAGATAGATAGATAGATAGATAGATAGATAGATAGATAGATAGATAGATATATTTATTAGTCCAACTAGAGCATTACAGCTTTGCTATGGGATAAGTCAACTCTACATAATACAATATAATTGCATGTTAAAAAAAGGCATATAGCCCGATCCACATTAATTACAGTACAAACAATAAATAAATAAAATAATAAATACAATATAAACATATGATAATATACAACCTACAACAGATTAAAATTAAAATAAGCTAACAGCTATTGTCAAAAAATTCCTGAACGGAGTATGCACAAATTTTTAATAAATATATTTTAACATTTTTTCTAAATAGATGAAAGTTATTTATGTTTTTCAAATGTTGAGGTAAATGGTTAAATAACCTTAGTCCCAAAACATTGTGAGCTTTTAAAGTCATGCCGAGGCGTTTGAAGGGGACACAAAAATTATGTTTGTTACGAGTATCATGACAGTGGACAGATACATTTGTAGTAAAACGTTCTTTATTTTTATAAATATATAACAATATTTCGAAGATATACAAACTTTTCAACGGGAGAATACCAAATTCAGTGAATAAAGGGCGGCATGACTGGTTCGGAGGTACTCCAGCTATACATCTGACAATACGTTTCTGGGCAATGAAAACGCTATCTGCCCTACATGAACTTCCCCAAATAATAATTCCATATGCTAACCTTGATTGAACTTGTGCAAAATAAAAGGAAATTAACTGAGGTATTTCTAAAACATCCTTCAAAATTCTAGTTTGATAACACTTTGAATTTAATATATTGGTAAGTTTATTACAGTGACTCCCAAATGTCAAAGTTTCATCTAAAATGATGCCTAAAAACGAAACAGTATTACTTTTCTCGATACTGATATTATTAAACTTTATATTTAGGGAGGATGATATCCGACTTTGAGGTGTATGAAACATTATATAGTTTGTTTTAGCACTATTAAAGAATAAATAATTTTTACTAAACCATCTACATAAATCGGAAATATCTGCGTTTATGTTATTTTGAAGAGATATTTCACACTTATTTGAAAAGAGGAGCGAGGTATCGTCAGCATATTGCGAAACAGATGCACCAGGAATTATTTTTGGCAATTCATTAATATAAATAATAAACAGTATAGGCCCTAGAACAGAACCTTGGGGGACACCAATATCATTACTTAATATGGAAGATATATAAGTGGTTTTTTTATTACTTTCATATTTGTGTATTTTGACCATTTGCTTTCTTCCCCTTATATATGAAGAGAACCAAGCTTGTGCCAAACCTCTCATCCCATAAGCCTGGAGCTTTGTTAGTAGCAAGTCATGGTTAACACAATCAAAAGCCCGACTAAGATCGCAAAAAATTCCAGTCGGACTATTACTTGCTTCAATAGCATCCAATATTTCTTCATAAAAAGAGATTATAGCGGTCGTAGTCGAATGACCTTCACGAAAACCATGTTGATTTTCGTTAATGATTTTATTATTTTTCAAAAAAGTAAGCAACTGCGAGAGCATTGCATATTCAAAGATTTTTGAAATTACCGGGGGTACAGAAATAGGACGATAATTTTCCATATTTTCAACATCATTCTTCTTAAAAATGGGAGATACTAATGAGGTTTTTAATATCGAAGGAAAAACACCTTCTCTAAATGATTCATTAATAATGTGGGTCAACGGTTTCACAATATACTTCACAATTTTTTTTATAAGAGAGCCGGATATATCATCGGGACCAGCTGAAGTTTTATTTTTTAATTTGTGTTTAATAATAGAGAGAACGTCTTCCTCGTTTATGTAAGTTAGGAATATACTATTTGGAATCCTCATGAGATTAAAATTAATATGATTCTGTACATTTATCTTATTGACTATCTTATTTGGGGCATCTATAAAAAAACTATTAAATTGCTCAGAGACTTCTTGAGGATCCTTAATGATTGCGTCATTTACTACTATCCTGATATTTTTTTCCATTTTTTGTTTACCAGTTAGCTCGTTAATAACTTGCCATGTCGTCCTATTAATATTATTAGAACCATGTATTTTTTGCATATAAAACTTACTTTTCGTTTTTTTAATAAGTAGTCTATGGTTTTTCTTAGCATTTTTATATGTATCAGTCAGATTGCTATCAACGATTTGCATACGATACAGATCCTTTAAATTGAGACTAGATTCTTTAATAGCTTCGTTAACCCACTGTTTTCCGGTTCCTTTAGGTACACATTTGGAAACTCGTGGACAATTTGCATTAAAATGATACATGAGAATACTATGAAAGTTGTTAAATTTCGCCTCGGTACCATGAGCCTGGTAGGTATCAATCCACGATTCATTTGACAAGGCAGTAGCAAAACTGTTCATATTTACACTACCGCATAATCTAGTATCAAAATAAATGTTGTCACTATTTACAATGGTGTTATGTTTAATTGAAAAAAGAACCGTACGATGATCAGAAATTGTATTGTCGTGTACAGATGAATTACAGTACACATTGTTAGTGTATACGTGGTCAAGAATTGTCCGACTTGTACGACTTATTCTAGTTGGCTCAAATACTCTGGAACTAAGACCACACGAATCAAGCAATTGTGCAAAACAGTCCAGTTCACTTCTTGACATAGAGTTAGTGTTAAAATCACCCATCAAAAATACGTCATCTTTAAAATTACATATATCTAAGAGAAGATAGAGTTTATCAATAAAAGTTTTAAAATTCCCATCAGGAGATCTATAACAGTTTATTGCAGTGATACATTTTGATTCAGTACACCATTTCAAACCAGAAACCTCAATGTCTTGTTCTATACAGTATTTCGAAAGATTAAGTCTTTCTATACTAAGGCAATTTTTACACCATATGGCAACTCCACCACACTTCCGTTCAGTTCTACAGAAGTAATCTATTAAAGTATAACCAGGAAATACAAAAGATGTTATACTACTTTCAGTACACCAGGTTTCGGTTAGAAAAATTAAGTTAACATTCATATAATAGGAAACCTTTATGAAAGTTCACGTAAAAATTGACGTAGAATCCAAAATTGCAATAAAATAACGAAGATGACGTCACTTCCGGTATAACCGCAAGCGTTAGGTGAACGCTATTATTGTAGTTGAGAAGGGCATGCCCGAAAACGCTATTGCCCAAATTTTCAAAATTAAAATCGAAGTAGTCTCTGAAATATGTCTAATATCTCGTCACCGTGGCCACCCTGTATGAATTATGTTCCTTATTTGAATAAGTTCAGTTCTGGGTCTTCTAACATCTTAAAATCCAAGTTTTTGAAGCGAAAATAGTAAAAAATACTGCTAATTTTGCGATTGTATACGACACAATGTCATACTACGGTACAAACTCATGACATGAAGTGGAACAATAATTTAGAAACTAGAAAATTTATAATCCGCGCCTGCCTTACAATTCTCCTAACTCGAGAGCAGTCTCATTATAATACGCCTAGATATGTTCAGTTTATTCTAGGCGCGATGTAAAAATAATGGCGTTCATTTTGCAATAAGACATAGCTATTCGGAGTTTTGTAAAACGTCTTCAATTTTCAGTCAAATTGTACACGCTTTTTCACAATTTGCCTAATAATTTATAAAACGCCTAGTTATTTTATAAAAAGATTGAATTTGCAATTAGCCTGCGACATGTACAGGGTGTATCTTTGAGTGGAGATCATATTTATACAGGGTGTATTTAAATGGAGGGGCACAAATGATACCAGATATTCCTTGAGCGAAAATAAGTCGATTTAACCTAACATACCTATATCCCAAGTCGCATAATAAAAAAGATACAGGGGGTCAAAGTGAAAAATAAAAAATGTTTTTTTCTTAATAATTCCTATAATTTTATTCAGAAATGTTTCAAATTTTCAACAGAGGGTCTTTTTAATGATGGGAAAAATAATATAATAATGATTTTTGAGTGTCGAGTACGAGGCGCCCTCTGCAGGCAACGTTATGTATTGAATATGTAGTAACTTTTTTGCCAACCCCCGTATACAGCATTCAGTAACAAAATATGAAATATTGGACTTTTCTTAACAAGAAAGGTATACTTATTGAAAATGGATAAAGCCAACCGTTGAAGAGATATTTTTAATTTCATAAATTAGTGTTACGGATTTATACCTCCACGAATTCTAAGGTTCGAGTTGCTTAAATAAATAAATAAATCGAGTAGATAAATGTCATTTGATAATACTCGTAAATTACAATTTTGAAGTATTAGTTTAAAGTGTTAATTGATTTTAGTCACTATTTACCTGCGTCCTAGATATTAAATAGTTTTGGAATTGAATAAAATAACAAATTATGTATACTAATGACGAGT
>NW_019417254.1:41141-66486 GCF_000390285.2 Anoplophora glabripennis
CTACATAGGGAATTAGCTTCGTTCGAGTTCGTAAATTCGGAAGGGTGGGGAGCGCTGGGTGCTGCAACCTGACACGCATTTTCATACATAATATTTTTGGTTTCTAATACATACCTATAGAGTAATAGATATTGGTATTAAGTGTTGATTCCTGCATATAACTCAATTTTTTTAGTTTTGATACTTGTACCCCTTTGCTTTTCACCCCCAAATATATATTTTTTTAATCTGAATTATTTTATGTTCTACTATATAAATAAAATTACAGCAGTCATTAAATTACTATATTTGAAAAAAAAAACTTCCTTTCCTCACCTCCATACAAAAATCCCCAGGGTGCGCCGCTCGCTAGTGTAACCTCAAATAACGGCGCTCGTTACTTCTGTTGAGTGTAGCAAGAAAACTCCAGCAGTAATCAATAATGATAAATGAAATACACAAAAATAAATGGTCTGTTTGTTCACATTATTTTTATAATACTTCTCTGAATTTGTTCACGTCCAATATTAGCGTATTGGCGTTCAATGCTTGCATAATCTCTTATATGTGTAACCTGCCACTTTTAACTATGTCCTATCACCATGTATACCACCTTCGTCGTCGCTTCCCCCTGAATAATGGTCGCTAATTAGACAACTGACCGGAACTTGTTGATGTGCTCTAGCGATGAAAAACTGAAAAATTAAAATTCATAGTTAGACCAGTTGGTAGAGCTTCGGCGTGTGCCAAACTTTGATAACCCGGAAATAACTACATAGGTCTACTTTAAATGATGAGTACAATAACAGGCTAGTTTGCTGACAAAGTATTTTATCAGGAAAAAAGTTATTAACAATTTAATCGTGAACAATTTTTTTGTTAGTAGTTTTCTTTAAATAACTCAGCGGGATGACTTTGTACGAAAAAATGCTTAGGACATGATTTTGTTCGTAAAAAAAATAGCTACAAAATGGCGGTGGTCCGATTACGAAATTTGCAATAACAAAGCCGTGAGATTGAAAAAACGGTATAAAACGTCAATTTTTTAAAGTTGCTGTAAAAATGTCAATTATAAACAAAAAGTGATAAAACTTTCGAAAACTATAGTTCAATATATATACAATAATGACGCTAAAGCCGAAAATCAGGAGAGCAAAACTTTTTGTTCTATAAGGTGTTATACATTCATCGGCATCTGAAACTCGAAACTTTGCCAAATTTGTTCGAAGCTTTGCTGACACTTGAAATTTGGTACACACATAGTGTAAATATGCAGAAACCAAAAGCAATTTGCAAAATTCAAGTATCTTCATTTTTGCAGTTTTGGTAAGGTTTTATACGTCACCCTAGTTTTATACGTCACCGTTTTTTTAATTTTTGGACGTATATTTATGTATATTTATAAAATATTCCATTACGGTAGATTAGCCAGCATAATTACCTACAATTTAAAAAAATATATATTTTCATCGTTTAGATCCTAAGCTACTTAACATTTTGCGCCTGTTAGCCGTAGTCGTACATTATTCAACATATTAACATAAAACAAAATCGTACGTGTGGGGTAAACCTTTAACTTTAAGTAAACAATTGTTTAAATTTACTGTTGCATATTTCTAATAGTATACAAGCGCCGAAGAGCGGAGCTCGCGCTCGAAAATGAAAAGTTAAAGGTTTACCCCACACGTACGATTTTGTTTTATGTTAATATGTTGAATAATGTACGACTACGGCTAACAGGCGCAAAATGTTAAGTAGCTTAGGATCTAAACGATGAAAATATATATTTTTTTAAATTGTAGGTAATTATGCTGGCTAATCTACCGTAATGGAATATTTTATAAATATACATAAATATACGTCCAAAAATTAAAAAAACGGTGACGTATAAAACTAGGGTGACGTATAAAACCTTACCAAAACTGCAAAAATGAAGATACTTGAATTTTGCAAATTGCTTTTGGTTTCTGCATATTTACACTATGTGTGTACCAAATTTCAAGTGTCAGCAAAGCTTCGAACAAATTTGGCAAAGTTTCGAGTTTCAGATGCCGATGAATGTATAACACCTTATAGAACAAAAAGTTTTGCTCTCCTGATTTTCGGCTTTAGCGTCATTATTGTATATATATTGAACTATAGTTTTCGAAAGTTTTATCACTTTTTGTTTATAATTGACATTTTTACAGCAACTTAAAAAAATTGGCGTTTTATACCGTTTTTTCAATCTCACGGCTTTGTTATTGCAAATTTCGTAATCGGACCACCGCCATTTTGTAGCTATTTTTATTACGAACAAAATCATGTCCTAAGCAATTTTTCGTACAAAGTCATCCCGCTGAGTTATTTAAAGAAAACTACTAAAAAAAATTTTTTTCACGATTAAATTGTTAATATTTATTTTTCCTGATAAGATACTTTGTCAGCAAATTAGCCTGTTATTGTACTCATCATTTAAAGTATTCCTGTGTAGTTATTTCCGAGTTATCAAAAAAATGTCACCAACACTAATTTTTCGGCCTCTGCCGACTGGAGTAAGTTGGATGTACTGTCTCCAAATCTCCAAATGCGGAGCAAAACCTGATCCCCTTCGCTTCGTCGGTCGCCGTTGACCAGCACGATCTCCCTCCACATGCACTGTAGGTTGCCAACAATCTTGTTACAAATATATGAATATCACAGTGGCGACGCCGACGCACACAATAATTAAGGTGCTTTTAAAAAAACTAATTATAACTTGACTATTTATTTTATTAAAAAAAAAGAATTTGAGATTCGTATTCAGGGGAACATGTGGGTACTCTAAAATTACCCCTAAAAAACTGTGCTCCACTTAGAGTTACACCCTGTATAGTACAGTGAATGTACATTCCTCATCTCTTTAAAACATTTTTAAGGATTAATTACCTGCTTTAATCTCTGTTTCTACTGTTAGTTACTTTGTTCTATTTTCGTGGATAAATAAAGGTATTTCAAATTACAGTGTACGGTAAAAATGTAGTTTTTTCTCGAGATTCGCACGTCTGTTTACAAGCTATTAACATGAAATATAAGAAATAAGATTACATTTATGTATTTAAGAACGTTTAAAATCATTTTTATTTAAACTTTGTTAAGTTGCCATCAACATGAAACTTTTCTACGTCGTTGTTTTGCTGTCCGTAATGATTGCACTTGTAAGTTCTATTGGTAAGTATTTCTACTCACGATTCCTTTCTGATGATAATCGAAGGTTAAATAGTTACAACGTATCATATAAGATGTGAAATGGTAAAGAAAATATTTTTAAAGACCCACTAATTTTAATTTACATCATTCACTTCCAAATTCTCAGAGATAAACATAAAAATTTTAAACACCCACTTAACTCATCAGAAGCAACAACTTTTGTCAAACATTTATTTTTGCAAACTTCATAGTTTTAAAACATAGGTATATTTTCCCCTTCGCTGAAAATAAAGTTGAAAGTTTTCAGTTTTAGTTAATAATAAACAAAAGGGAATAGTCGTTTATAGTAATTAAAATAATTAGAATACAACATATACAAAACCAAATTGGAAAAATACAAATTAGTTAATACATAAAGAATATGCAAAATATCATGCAGTACAAAGTATAGAACAATCAGTTTTATTATCTATAATTTTCTTTTTAATTATTAATGAATTCGTCTACTTCGGTCAAGACATAAAACTGAAAATTATCCAGTTTATAGCACAGACACTTTAGAGTTTGGTTATGACCCAGGTTATCACATAATCGAGCATACTATATTCAAGTTTAGAATTCAAGAACGTATTAAAAAGTAACCTCAAGGAAAGGGCTATTAAATCTTAAGATTGTGTTCCGAAGCATTTAAATGAAGTTCATTGACAACACATCTAGAGTCCCCGTTATTTAGGGATTTATTGTAATTTAAAGTAATCAGAAACAATATTTATGACATAGTAAATTTTGACATCAGCGGCATACAACAAATGGGACACTTTTAAAGTTTCTGCAAAGTCATTAATGAAAATTACAATTAACGATGGCCCAAGAACTGAACGTTGAGGCACTTCAGAAAATACATGTATTTATTTTTAAACAAAACCACCATCTATTCTTCTATTGGACAAATATGATATGAGATTTAAGAAGGAAGGGGGAAGCCGACGTTAGTCAATTTAATGTGTGAAATAGCATGGTATAACTGATGAAAGGCTTTGGAAAATTATGTGTACACTAGGTCAACCTGAGTATTTCCATACTTTCATCATCTCAGTAATATAGAACAAATTAATAGTGGTGGACCTATGTGCTATAAAACTATGTTGAAGAATAATAATATATCCCTGCATATTGAATACAACCTGCAATTTCCAACTTTTACAAAATTCATTTATTATAGTCATTAAACCGTCATTTAATTTTTTTCTATGAACACTCGTCTTATTTTGAGTAATGTCCATAATTAAGTATTACATTTTCAGGACTTCCTGTGTTCGAAATGGGCATCATGTTGGCAGCTCATCAAGTGAAGCAAATCTTTGGGCAACTCAATCTCCAACCTGAAACTATAACTTTCACGACTACTGATTAATCTATTACGGCTAGTAGGGTGGTGCCGTAAACGTTAGCAATATCCGTTAAAAAGGAATCGATTATATGTACTCTACTGGAAATATTAAATACAAAAATATAATGAAAATATAAGTTACTAAATATTTGCATTTTATTTTTCTCTGACAAAACTCTCAAAATATTGAATAATGTATTTGAATTTTGCCCGGAAGGAAAATTATGAATATTACATAGGAAAAACCTACGGCTAATTTGAATGTATTATAAAGAGTGTCTTTAGTAGTCTCTTTAGTGTCTCTTAAGCATATAAATGTTGATGCTCCCGATTTTTCAGTGATAATAAGTTTATCACCATACTTAAGTTTTAGTCGTACCTTAATCGTCCTGTAAACTAAAGTTGTAGTTTTACAAACATTTCTTAGTTCGTTTAAAGTGAACTGATATTCTCGTAGTTATACTTATGTATATTTTATATTTTAAGTTTACAATCACCGTTGGAAAAATATTTTTACTTATATTACAGCTTCAGAGATGTATATACGAGGCGTACTTATGTATATTATGACGATTACAACATTTACAACTTTATATCTCAGAAACGGCGGCTCTTAGGAAAAAAAGTATTGATACATTTTTTATAGATAATTTTATGTTCTACAGTTTTTGTCTGAAGTAATTTTATGATAAAACTTACCGTTTAGCTGAAAATCGCGAAAAACCCATATTTTTGACCTTTGACCGATTAAATTTTTTTCCGATTACCGGAACGATGAGGAATTTTAATATGTTATTTTTAATTATGTTTTAAACAATTTTACTCACTTTCAGCTTGTTGTAAATTTATGTACCTTCACTCTTATTTTTTGGTCTAATTTGACCGGACTATTAGAAATGTTTATTGTCAATTTTCCCAAAAACGTTACAGGTTCTCAATATCGACCAGAATATACTTCCCTGTCTATTAGATAAAAAAACTCTTGAGTTAGCGCCTCATTATCACCACTTTCATCACCCCATAACTCTTTTATTAATCATCATCCCACGTCCAAAGATAATTTTGCAAAAAATATCTGTTATTTCAGTTTGGCCCCATATTTCAGACACTCTTTATAATACATTCAAATTAGCCGTAGGTTTTTCCTATGTAATATTCATAATTTTCCTTCCGGGCAAAATTCAAATACATTATTCAATATTTTGAGAGTTTTGTTAGAGAAAAATAAAATACAAATATTTAATAACTTCTAGTTTAATTATATTTTTGTATTTAATATATCCAGTAGAGTACATATAATTGATTCCTTTTTAACGGGTACTGCTAACGGTTACGGCACCACTAGTAGAAAGGTCAGTTGTCTACCATTATCCAGGGGGAAGCGACAACGAAGGTGGCAAGACATATTTAGTTAGCCATTTTATTTCTTTTCCAGTGTCGACCGTTAGAAGTTATTTTTAAACTGAAAACAATTTGTTATTAAATTTCACACGAACTCCGTATTCTGAGGAGTACATAGTTATGCGAGCTTTGAATGCCAAAACGGTAATATTGGATGGGAACAAATTCAGAGAAGTGTTATAAAAATCATGCAGTTAGACTATTTACTTTTGTGGAATTCATTTATCATTATTGATTATTGCTTGAGCTTTTTGGTAGGTTACTTGTTAAGTATGTGTTTCAAGCGGTCAAAGGAAGCCTCTGTATAAATATGATCCCCACTCAAACTTACACACTGTATATGATATTTAATTAAGAATGGGACAACAGTGTAATGGAAGATTCCTGGGATCAAAATGTTGATAATTGACTAGAACATGACTTAATGAAATTTCTCTTGTTCAATCCACTGGGTGTCTACAGAGTTGTCATCTGGTCTATGTACCTATGTACAATTTTTTTCTAGATTGTAGGTTACTCTATATTTTGAGAATTTTTTCACCAAAATTTTAGTGGAAATTATTACCTAAATAATTGTATGCGTGAGGTGAATATGATCAAATTTTTTTATACTAAATACAACCCTGTGGAAATGATATTTTGTTTGTTTATATTAAAACTCCTTTAAAATAAACTGATTTTAAAGGAGTCCTTTAAGGACGGGATTTTGTACAAAAAATATCGCCCAGCGTGAGTTACGAAACGGGACCCCGGCAGGTGCTGCTCTAGCGGCCAACGGCTCCAATTTGTGTACATACAATCTTATAAGGAAATGAGTAAATATTTTATTAATCAGTAATAGATTATCGAGGACAATAATATTTTTTTATTAAGTAGGCAATAATTTTTAGTTAATAAGCTTAAACAATCTTATAATTACTGTTCCTTCATTATAAAAGCAGAAATACGATTTTTAAAATTACATGTAGTTTCTTCTTCAAAAGTGACCTTAAAACACGTATAACATGGAATAGTCAACAGTCTAATGTTTATATTTTCACATTAACAATACGATAATGTAAATTAACTGCTATTTTCAGTAAAAATATATACCTAACCTGAATTATTTTTTTACTTTGGCGAGTCGTATTAACTTAAAAACACTGCTTAATTACTAAAATATATAGAATCTTGCTATTAATTGCGTTTGGAGAATAATATGTATAGGCATAAAATATATATATAATATTACTGTATGTATTTAGTCCATTGAAATGAAGGCTGAACCTCCATTTTTTCCTCTGTCGATCAAACCTGGGCGCAAATATGTTTTCGACCCTCAGGAATCCGAATCCGCAAAAATTTTTGACCTAGGTGGTCAGGAAAGGGGTCAAAAGGTCAAAAAACCGTAAAAAATAAGGTTTTTCGCAAATATCTCGTAAACTACGGCAAGTAGCAAAAAAATAATTGCACCATCGTGTTCCCAGGGAAATTTTACATCGATTTTATGCTATTGCTTATTAAAATTAAATAAATTTATGTCATGTTTTGGACAATTACCAAGCAATATAATGCGATTTCAAATATAATTAGCCTGCAGTTATAGTGGATCTGAATTCAATTGCCAGATACACTATTTTTTTTGCTACTTACTTTAATTTTTAAATGGAAAACCAAAAATAATACTAATGAAGAACAGAAAAAAAACTTTTTTAGAACGAAATACTTATTGCAAAAATGAAATATAGTGCTCTGAAAAAGCGACTTGTAAAGCTTATTCTACAAATACTTGTTCATAAAAAAAGTCAAAATTTGTATAAACAATTGTTCCCAGAATGACAACTTTTTATTTCTAAATTTTGAAATGAATAAAATAAGCCTAGTAGTCCGGGCGAATTAGGTTTTTTTTTCAATAATCGGGCCTACCTCGAATTTTATGGGTTTAAAATTAAGTAAAAAATACACAGAATAAAAGCCTAAATTTGTGTATTTGTAGATGTCGAGCGTCATATTGTTTATAACAAAAGAAAATAAAATAATTGCTTTTTTTCAGTTTTTCGCTTAGATCTCCGAAAATAAGCCTCTAATCGACATGAGGTATACTTATTGATTTTGTTCCTAAGGAAATTTGCTACAAGGGTAGGCTTTTGCGAAAGTTCGCAAAATTTTTTTATTTTGCAACTTAAAAATCTGAAATTTACACAGACGCGAGATAATGTAATTACCTTTAGATCCTTTCTTGTCGAATTTCGATATCTTGACTTGGGCAGAAGATACACGCGCTAGCGTTTTCGACAATATAATTTTGCAATACGCCGCCATTTTTTTTTTGGGGTCCGGATTGCAGGTATTTGTTAACCACCCCAACAGTTATCTTTTCCTGTAGTTTCATCCAATTTCAGTCAAATTTGTTATTTTTATTTAATTCTGAAAATTTAGTACATTTTTCTATTCACCGCTAATTTTGCAATATAAAAAAAATTTTGCGAACTTTCGCAAAAGCCCACCCTTGTAGCAAATTTCCTCAGGAACAAAACCAATAAGTATACCTCATGTCGATTAGAGGCTTATTTTTGGAAATATAAGCAAAAAACTGAAAAAAAGCAATTATTTTATTTTCTTTTTTGTACCTAGCCTTACTTGAAAGAATATTGTAAATCTGCAAACACATCTTCATTGACACTTTTTGCCCTCTATCCGATTTGTTATACAACGTTTCGCCTTTCCGGGGCTATCATCAGGTTAATTTTTTTAAGTATAGTTGCAGTTTTGGTAGCAATTCATGATGTTTTTACATACAACAAACAGCAAGTTTAAATTTTAACAATTCGTTCAGTATTTGATACCTTCCATCTTCAGGTGTCCAAACTTCCAAATCTCTTTATTTTGGATCAGTTAAATGTTTAATTAGAAGGCTTTTTTTATGAGGGTTTAAGCCAAACTACATTAAAATACTAAGTTTCAAAAATATGAAATAGTCATTTTTTCTTTGACACCATTTCTTAGAAGTTACTTCAAAAGAGAAATGGGGTAAAAAAAAACAACTATCTCATATTTTCGAAAGTTAGTTTGGTTATCTCACAATTTTTTTAATTTAGCATTTGAACGTAAGTTTAACCCTTACAAAAAGGTCTTCTAAATATTCTACTGAGCCAAAACTCAAAACAAAGAGATACAAATCTATTTTAGGACACCTGAAGATGGAAGGCCAAATAAAGAACGAAACGTTAAAACTTAAACTTGTTTGGTGTGTGTTTGACAAGAAAAAAAATAATTATATTTTTTAAAATTTCAGTTTTTCCCAAATATGTATTTCAAAAATAAATTGCGATATTCTTGACTTCTTGGTACCATATTTTTAGCCTCCTAATTGCGTAACTTTGTTCTAATTTAACCAAATTTGTAAGTATCTCTTATAGAGAAGGGAAAATATTGGGTCTTTTGATTTTGAAGGTTTGAACCCGGTTTAAACCCATTTGAAAAGACCCGGTTTAAACCCAAACCCTCTTTTTAACTGTTTTGTATAAAAAGGTTTAGTTATCAGTTATGCAATCAAAGAATTTCCAAACTATGTCTTTGCCTCGACGCATTTATTAATATTAGGTACAGAATTAAAAATTAAAATTCTTAAAAACTTGAGATCTTTCCAGTACCTATGTAGGGTGGGGTCAATATTTGACATTTTAATCTGCTTTGAGGCTATAAAATGGCGCGAAATTTAAATTATTGAAAAGAGCCGGTCTAAGTAAAAAGGCCGGACCCGGTTTAAATCCTTTCGACACAACTCTAATCTCTTATAATAAAAGAGAAGCGAGGCACCCATGGTGAGCCTCTTGAATGACTCACCCTGTATACATCGAGGCAGGGCAGGGCAGCAAAGTTTTAGTGCCGCTATGTTCCCGCCACATCAAACTTATATTTTTTGTAATGAAATATCACTTTATTATTTGCATTTAGTTCATTTTAATAAGGCAAAAAAGAAAATGTAAAGACCCGGCTTGTATACCTAATGGAAACCCAAGAAAAGAAATTAAAAAACATTTTAAATTCAATTTTTTTTTGGTAAGCAAATAAGCAAAAAAAAATAAAAAAGCAAAAGTTAATTGTTAACACAATATGAAATTAAAATTGTGTTAGTCATATTCATATTCAAGAATGAATTACTTTTTTGGTCGTCACTTTTTTCATTAAATATCCAGTGGTTTCCTTCTTATCATTAAGTAGCTACTGATTTGTGGATTGAAAAAGCTGTAAATTTATTTTGAAGCTACCAAGGCTAGAACATAAATAACGATTTTATGTGGGACACCCTGTACGTAAAATTTAATCTTTATTCTTAATAAAGAAAAATTAGTACATATTATTGGTTTTTTATGCGTTATATTTTTGTACTACTTAAGCTTTACAAAATCTTATTACTTAGGTACTTTTAAAAAATTATCCATATTTATATATCAAATATAATATTAGACCATTATGCTTTATTTTAGCACGCATTTTATAATAAACCAACTCTGTGTTTTCACTTTCATTTTCAAGGGTAGCGACACCTGTGAGAATAAATACAAACTAATTATAGTTAGAATTGTTAGAAATATCTTGTGTGCAGATAGGAATCTCGAGAATTCTGGTTTAAATAAATGGAGTCGTGTGTAAAATGTTGTCATTTTACTTGATGACACAAATTATAGAATTATTAACAAATATTAATCTGAAAATTAAATACAAATGATTCTAGGTGTCCGTTCTAGTGAGTTAAGTAGTTTGGTTATTGTGCTTGACCTAGTTCCGTTGTAAATGCAATATATTGACAGACTAACAGTATGGTTAAAATTGAGGTACTTTAGCATTTATTTAAATTATTCTCCTGTTCTCATGAGCATTGAAATTTATCTCACTCACTAGCGGGAACCATTGCGAATACATTGATATATAATATTCAATTATGTTAGTTTCTTCGATGATTTGTGTCCTCATCTGAAGCTCTGTTACACGGTAAAAATATACATACTAAATCGCCCCCTTAAAGGTTATCATAGAACATTTGAACGTAGGCATTGTTGATTTGAACTACTACTGTGATAGTAGCGCTGAGTAAAATTTGCTTGCATATTCTATGAATTCCATGATGGTAAATGCAGATTAAACAATTCGTATTGATCGTAGTTTTGAGCAGGTTTCATTTTTTATACATTTAGACTAATATACATACTTACTTAACAAGTATTACCAACAATTTTTTTCTTTGTTGAAATGGCCACTATTATAGGATGTATTGTAGTCCAGGGAACGAAGAGAAAAATAGCGTAAAACCTTCGAATACTTTCGGATAGACACGATTTTTATGAAAACTTGGAATACAGCTCATTTCACCCTGTAGATAAAAAATTATATATGCTTGATATACGCTTCTTATTTTTAGGGGATGAAAACCATCCCTTATACTAAAAAACTAAATAAATGTAAAAATAAGTGTATTGGACTAAAATCATATCTTAATATATAGAATAAATATTGTTGTATAAAGTTCTCACCCTTAACAACCATCCTTAATGATAAAAATATAAAGTTAATAGTTTCTTTGACCTTAAAATATTTTTATAGCTCACATATTATAGATAGAAATCTTTTCACTAGTTTATGGTATTAGAAATAATTTATTACAATATTTCAACCCTTAAAAAACTACCCCTAATAACAGGATAAATTCAATTCTTTTACCTGTTTATAATACAATTCGTAATTTATCGCATTGTTTTAACCCTTAAAAACCACCCCCAATGACAAAATATAAAAAAAATCTATTTTCTCCTATAGTGTTTATCAGATCACTGGGTTTCTTAAGAATCACCCTTCATTATACAAATAAAAACAATTTTATACAATTAAAGTTGATAAGTAGAATTATTAAAAGATTAAAGGGAAAAAGTAAAGGTATTCTTTGTAGGTATATAGTAAACAAATGTTTTATTGTTAAATTAAATTTATGTATACGTAAAATGTATATTAAAATAGTTATGTATCTACATCGTCGCCACTGTCGTTTTCTTCCTCCTCGTCTTCATCTATTATTATCGGCGGTAAGGTACCGTTCGTTTTTTAAGAAACATGACCTTCGCCCTCAACTGCAAACAAAATATTCTGTGAAAAAAAATTTAAACTTTTGTTCTCCTGAATATTTTTCGCATATTTTTTATTTTTAGTTGTTTTCAAAAATGTTATTTTTTTTTGGAATTAAATTTTTTTTTTAATCAACGTAATATTTTCAGAGATGATTTTCAAAGACTCTATTGCTTAAACTTGTATAATATTTTGTTAGCACATAAAAAATGTAAATTGTGGAAGGATTACCTTTAATTTTAAATTTCGTGAAAAAATTATCAGTTTTTGTACTGATTTTTTTTTCTGAAAAGTGAATTAACAGTTTTATTTTGATCATAACTTTGTTAATTTTTATGCTAATGACAAAGTCAAGTTCATTTTAAAAATTTTTTAAAGTAAAGTTAAAAAAATGTTCTGTGCATTTTTCTTGAAAAACATAATTTTTTTAAATTATTTTACGTTAAATGCTTCCAATTTTGTTTCTGGCGGAAATGAAATTATCTTCAACCAGCAGTATTTCAGCACCTATTACAACCACATAAATGGAAAAAAACTAAAAATTTTTCTTTTTCTATAAGCTTCATTTTCTTCGTGATATTTTTTTTTCATAGAATGTCTATTTTCCGTGTTATTAGAGAAAAATTACTAGAAACGTTTTTTTTTCAATAAAAAATGGACATTTTCCAATTCTCACCAATAACTCGGCAAATATTGACTTATTGAAAAATGTTCTTAAGATACTTTTTGCTTAAAATTGATTGCTTTATCGATTCCTTGGGTTATTTTCAATATTTTATTTTTCAACCCCTTGGCCAAAGCGATCATGGGCACTATATAACTTTTGTTCCTTCAGCTATTTTCTCCTCACAATCCAAGCTTCACGTCAATCGGTTCTATCCGAAAGAATTCGTAGAGGAAACCCTTGGTTCCTGGACAATTGAGGAATTACATATAAAATTATAGTCCTGGTTGCTTTTTTATTATCTATACATGCAGACAAATTACAATTCATTAAAATAAACTAAATACGAATTTATCGTATTGTTAACAGCTGTTATTATTTCAATTTTTGATATCAAGTACCACAACAGTATACCGAAAACGGTGACGTGCAGAACACTGTCCAGTATCCAAAATCTGAAATAAACAAAAATAATGTGTATATATGGTGTTAATGTAAGTTTTGCCAAACTTTAATGACGTATTCTACCCATGAAAATAATCAACTTCTGCCCTATAAAAATTTTTGATATGACGCTTCCCTACGGAGATACAGGGTGTTAAATGTTTCAAATATTTATACAGGGTGTTTCTAAAATAGGGTTCCAAATTTCTGCTGCGTTTATAACTCATTAAAATAAGCCAAAAAGTTCCTATTAACATGTGCCCTAAAACGCACCCTTAGGAAGTTATATGCCCTTAAAAGGGCTCAAACAAAACTGTTTTTTTTTTCAAATAAATTGCAGTTATGAAGGATCCGATCATTTAATAAATAATTTAGGACATAAACTAAGACTATTTAAATTTAGAGTTACACTTACTAATTAAAGAACTAATTACTACTGCAGACAATAGCTAAATGTGAAATAGAAAATAATGGGATTAAAATTAGTAATAATAAGTTAAATTACAAGAACTGCTCGAAGTGACCACCTTGCATTTCGATGCATAATCTAGCTCGACGCTTCAATGATTTGCGAACTCTTTGGAAAATTCTAGGTGTTTGCCTTATTTCCATGCACGCGGTTTCAATTTCCTCCCGTAGTTGCTGAATGGTCTCAATTGGAATTTTATAAACCTTTGCCTTAAGTTGACCCCACAAAAAATAGTCCAGGGGGTTAAGGTCAGGGGAACGTGGAGGCCAGGGAACAGGACCTCCTCGGCCTATCCATTTTTCTCCATACAACTCATTTAAGTGTTGTCTTACATTATGTAGGTAATGAGGTGGCGCCCCGTCCTGCATAAACCATATGCTTTGGCGTTCAATTAAAGGGACATCTTCCAAAAGTCCTGGCAAGTCGTTAACTAAAAAATTGTAATAATCCTCACCATTCAATCGATTAGGCAACACAAACGGTCCGATTAGCCGATCGCCTAAAATGCCTGCCCAAACGTTGACGGAAAACCGAATCTGATGTCTGGACTGAAATATGCTGTGTGGGTTTTCATCAGCCCATTCATGAGCGTTATGAAAATTGACATAACCATCTTTACTGAAGCTTGCCTCATCCGTAAACAAAATAAGAGATGCAAAATTCGGAATCCGCCTCGATTTTCGCAAAAACCATTGGCAGAACTGCCGACGTGGTTCGTAGTCATTCGGATTTAAAGCTTGAACACGCTGGATATGAAAAGGATGAAGTAGTTGTTCGCAAAGAATTCGCCAAACTACGGAAAAACTTATGTTATGCATACGTGCGACACTTCTTACACTAACCCTTGGATTGTCCTGCACAGCTCTCAATACATTTTCTTCCATCACCGGTGTTCTTACAAATCTGTCTCTGCCACGATCATTTACTCTTGGTTGGAACGAACCATTTTCTCTTAAACGTTGATGGATCCTCTGAAATACCTGTCGAGAAGGAAGTCTTCTATTCGGGTATGCTGCCGCATACAGACGCCTCGCTTCTGATGCATTTCCAGCCGCACGGCCGTACATAAAGTGCATATCTGCCATTTCCGTGTTTGAATATGACTCCATTTTATGAGTTGCAATAATGTTGTATACTTAAATTTTCCACTCACCACTTTTACTAATTAAACACTGCAAAGCTCAATTGACAGTTTATCAATAACTTAAATTGTTAAGCGTTGTGGCAACGTCAGTCTTTTATTTGCCATGGTAAACAGATTTTTGTAATTTTTGGCCTAATAACTTAAAGAGCAGAGTAATTTTCAAACTCAATTTACTCGAAAACCATTGGAAATATCGATTTGGACAAAGATAATATTTTTTACGTAAAATTGTTAAGATTTTATAAATCTGTAGAGAAAATTGTAAAAAAATTGAAATAAAAAAAATTACGGGCCGAAAACCCCCTTCACCAACCTAAATGGGACGCATATGATTTGCATGTCGAAAAACGGAGTAGCCCATGTTATTTAACGTAAAAAGTTATGTAAGACCCATAAATTTTTTTCTATTTATTTGCGACCGTTTTGTCAATAACAGAAAAAAAAACAGTTTTGTTTGAGCCCTTTTAAGGGCATATAACTTCCTAAGGGTGTGTTTTAGGGCGCATGTTAATAGGAACTTTTTGGCTTATTTTAATGAGTTATAAACGCAGCAGAAGTTTGAAACCCTATTTTAGAAACACCCTGTATTATTTGTACTTGATTTGATAAACCCACCGGCACAATGGTCGCACCAGCATTTTGAATATGTTGTACTGCATAAGGAACACAGCTGGTGGGAAAGCAGAAGGACGGGTAGAGGGTCACGCTGACATAGTCCTCTTGGCGGAGAGGGATATCATACCAAAATATCTACCATGAGGGTCGCTGAAGCAGAGGCTAAAAATATGCCACCACTTTCCTCTGGAAAGAGCAGTGGGAGCAGGAAGGTGATATGCTTTTCCCGGGATTCCTGATGGATCTCGGAGAGATGAGTATTCAGGAGCAGGAATATAGCTGAAAAACAGTGGTATCCAGGAAAGTTTTTCATTAGGTATGTATACCATAGTTTTCAGACAGAGGTTTTGACTATTTTTATGGTGGTAAGAAAGAAGGAGGTAAGGAAATGTGTAGAAGAGAGGATTTTTATCTACTACGACAGTTAGACTGATCTCATGCTGGTTAGCTCCCCGAGGACAAGGTCCGTCCTTGTTGAGGAGTGCGGAGATGCCCTGGAGTTACTGGTCAGACGAAGAGAGGTAGAGTTGGTTTGGGTTCGGGGCCACAGATATTTCCGGCAACGAGTGAGCAGATCAACTGGTTCGTCTTGGATCCAGGAGGCTTGGTCAGACACCTAAAGCAATCCTTGGAATTACTCGAGGTAGCATTAACGGGTCCCTTAATAAATAGGTCTATCAAACGTGAGGTTAAGGTTAAAACTGGAGGATGTAGGCAGAATCTACGAGCAGATGGCTACTGAGCCTTGGTCGAAGAGCCCTAAACTAAATGGTGGAGGTCCTTACAGGCCATTGCAGACTTCGGAGGCACTTAAGCTTAATGAGAATTGAGGAAGACCCTTGATGGCCGAAATGTGAAGAAGGGGAGGACAGCCTTATCGATCTTCTGGGATACTGCGTAGCCTTCGGGAAGTTGAGGCAAATAGTCTTTGGTACTGAAGAGTTGCAAGGGGACGAGGGTCATGGATTAAAATTCTGGCGTTCATAAGGATAGGACGGCGGGTCAAGAAAAAAGGGCCAACATGAGGCCTAACTGATAGGCTGGGGCCACCCAAATCTACTATTATTAATTCCTCTCTTGTACTTACTGGAGAACTGTTATACCTGTTGCTTGATTTGCTCCCAGATCAAGGAGATTAATGTCTGGTGATCTTGAGATCATAATGGTATTTAACTAGCCCCTTGCTCTCAAATTGTAATGATTAAATGATTTATTTTTACAAAAATAGCATGATTTTCTTCAAGGAATGTAAGAAATTCTTGTCCATCTAATGTTTCGGCCAAAATATAGGGAAATAATGTTTTCTATAATCTCTGTCCACACGTTTACCTTAAATTATCTTTGAAAACTTTAACTACGGCTAACAAGATATTTTTTGGTCCAATTTTCAACTAAGAAATTCAGAGAAAATTCCAATGTGTTCTTTGACCACTTATAAGAATTTTCTGAGAAAATCCCTCTTTTTGGATAAAACCGCCATACAAATCCGATGCCTTCATTTTCCGGCTCAACCGCCATTTTGGTTTATCAAATGACTAAATCGATGGATCCTTTAAGTTAAGTTTCTCATTACTTTTAGGCACATACCTTAGCGATAAAGTACGGTTCATCATTGAAGTCCATTTTCGTGGTCTGAATATATATTTTTTTAATTCTATAGGTACCATCTGAAAGAGCATCCTCAAAAAACAGAAAGTCTAGTAGGTTTGCTTTGATTCTTCGCCCGAGTGCAATGGTGTTTGCGTTTCAAAGGTACCTCCTCGAAAATCTGAATATAGTCCGGTCAATCTAGACATTCAAAGATACATAAATTTACAACAAGCTGAAAGTGAGTAAAGTTGTTCAAAACATAATTAAAAATAACATTAAAATTCCGCATCGTTCCGGTACTAGGAAAAAAATTTACTCGAGGTCAAAGGTCAAAAAAATGTGTTTTCGCGATTTTCAGCTAAACGGTAAGTTTTATCATTATCAAAATTATCAAAATTACTTCCAACAAAAATTTTAGATCATAAAATTATCTATAAAAAATGCATCAATACTTTTTTCCTAAGAGCCACCGTTTCTGAGATATAACGATTCAAAAAGTTGTAAAAGTTGTAATCGTCATAATATGACGTCATACTTAGCGCATTTTTTTAACGTAGTTTCCCCAGTAGGCCTATTCTGAATTGGTTCTAATGTAGTGTCGACCAACTTCCAATCCCAGTCTTTTGGGTCTAGCTGATAACCAAGCCACAGTTGAACTTGGTAATATACCCGAAAAAGATGTTGATGAGCAGCAACTGAGGTTGGAGGAAGACAAGCTAATTGCACTTGTTTTTTATTTCGAGGGTTTTTAAGGAAACATGCATATCGATACTTATCTAAGCAGGTAGTTTTTTTAGGAGCTCCGTACATTAAAAGAAGAAAGCGAATTCCGTTGGTGATAACTTCTTGTGGAGTTGAATTACTGTTTTTAAAAACTTCAGCACATTGAACTAAATCTTGTTTTTCAAACATTTTAAAAACTGTTGGTTTACCTCTCCTGTAAAATGCAGATGTCGTATCACAGCCAGTTATTGCGTGTTGTCTCAAGGTATACTGGCGTATAAATTAAGGGGTTGGGTTTCATTTTACCTGATATTCTCATAGTTATACTTATGTATATTTTATGTGTAAGTTACAATCACCGATGGAAAAATATTTTTACTTATATTACAGCTTCAGAGATGTATATACGTGGCGTACTATGCATATTATGACGATTACAACTTTTACAACTTTTTGAATCGTTATATCTCAGAAACGGTCGCTCTTAGGAAAAAAGTATTGATACATTTTTTATAGATAATTTTATGGTCTACTTTTGTCAGAGGTAATTTTATGATAAAACTTACCGTTTAGCTGAAAATCGCAACAAAACATTTTTTTACCTTTGACCTCGAGTAAATTTTTTTCCGAGTACCGGAACTATGAGGAATTTTAATATGTTATTTTTAATTATGTTTTATATAATTTTACTCACTTTCAGCTTGTTGTAAATTTATGTTCCTTCACTCTTATTTTTTGGTCTAATTTGATCGGACTAATAGTCAAATTATGTAATAGTCAAATTATTGTATAATAATTTAATAATTTCTCTATTTTTTACATCTGTTCTCAATTTTGGAACTCAAAACGTTATCCGATGGTCGATTATGAAATATTTTTCATTTTAGAATGAATTTTGCTTCGCGGTAAAAAACATCCTTTCTCAAGAACAAAGGAAGCGTTTCTTTATCAAAAACTATTTTATTGCCAGTGGCGGATTGCGAATTATCAAATGCCAATACTATTCTTATAGGCTGATTTAAGTAAAAATGTTTGATTTTCATTTAAATTATCCAATCAGAATGGAGTAAATTCTAATTTACTCTAGTCCTTGTAGTCCAGACGGTATCTGTTTCAAAAAGCCATATTTGGGTGAATCGTATATCCACGGAGATTTTTGGCTTTTTGGCTTTCAAATATCACTAGAAATTAAAATTTNACAACAAAAAAATTCCCTAAAAAGTATTGTTTTTTAACCCCATTTTAGTGATTTTTTCGATTTTTTACCATAGTAATCATCATTCATTCGATTTGTAACCAGTCATGGATTATAAAAAATTTAATTACAAACATTTTTTTCGTCTTCCATTTTCGCCTAAAATCAACTCTTAAAAAGATACATAATGAAATAGGAAGAAAAATATGACATTTTTCCAATTTTTTTAACATATTGTGCCGTCAAAAGTTAAGCCCACGTTTTTTTTATGCGCATAGAAAAATTTTCATTTCTAGTGATATTTGAAAGCCAAAAAGCCAAATATCTCCGTGGATATACGATTCACCCAAGCCAAAACAGATACCGCCTGGTCTATTGTTAATTCAGTATAAAAGTTTAATTTTCTTTCCTATTAATTTTGGCTACTATATCATCATCAGAAAAGAAGGAAAATGACAATGAATTTATCACGATGACTTAATAGTTTTTTAAAAATTCACTCATATTTTCATATTTAGGTAAACAAAAAATAGAATGTGACGACTTTTAAGTCATCGGGACAGATTGGGGCGCAACAATATTGTTGGTCCTCAATCTTCATCTTCAATCTCAATTTTTATATTTAAACAAAAATTATAATGTTATTTATTAGTAGTTTATACAGCAAATTATTCTCCAAAGATTAGGAATAGTAGGAAAAAAAATAAAATATTTTTATACTGAATTAAAAAGGACTCTAATCCCATTGTATCTAATCAGTATAATATTTGCAACTTTCGGCAATAGGAACATTGCTTAAGATATTAACTTAAGATATTAACTGAACAAACAATTACCTATTAAATCCGTAACCTGTAAATATCATATATTTTTTTAAACTTACATCATGGTGTTTCTTAATCCCTTTTCTCTTTTGTATTCTTCATTAAACAGTAACTTTGAAGAAGCTATCTTTGCTTGGCGACAATGTGCATATTTACCATCTGAGGTCATATCAAAATAGTGTCCAAAAGAAAACGTTTGTGTTCCATCTTCATCTACATGTTTCTGTAAAGCTTTCACTTTTGCATTTTTAAATTTCCATGAATTTGTCATGAAATGCGATAGTGCCGTATTAGCCACAAATAATTTTCGCTGAATTTTAAGCATCCTAAAAATTAAATATGAATCGTGCACTAGATTAGAGTGGTCATCTTAGCCTTCTATAATTCCTTTCGCAAAAAAATAAAGAAAATATACAGAGCCATCTGTAATTGATACCACACAAAAATACAATGTTCTATAAGTCTGTTTAGAAATGAAAGAGAGTAATAAAAGCTTATTATATATGCAAATCGTAAATAAATGTAGTACTGGTGCTTATATTCAATATTTTTATATTATGTATTATCGGTATAGATGAGGTGTACTTTTAAAAAAACTTTGTGTGACCGGGTTGTACTAAATTGTAGCAGGTAGCTAAAATTTAATCCCCGACAATCCGTCTTTGTCTATGNCAAGTGAATTTTGAAGGGATAAAATATACAGGGTGATTCACAAATAGTGACCAAAAATGAAACCTCGTATTCTTTGATGAATTTTAAGGGCAATTTTTCCTAGGACGCTTCGTTAAAAAGATACAAAATATTTTTAATTTTTTTAAATAATTTAAAAACTAGCAAGTGAAATAATTTGAAATTGGGCACATGTATTTATGTAAATATTGTCCAAAATTTGAGGACTTTTCCTAAAATGTACATGCTCCAGTGGCAGAGATACAGGGTATCGGTGGCATACTTTTCTAAATAAAATAGTACGCCACTGCTTTACGGTAACAACCATGATATTTTCGAATTCGTCTTTCAATTTTGTATAAATTACTACGTTCTTATATTTTTCGAAAAAAGCATGATTTTCGAGTAAAACTTAAAAAACCAACGAACACAGGCGCGACATCTTTTTAGTAACGAAAATGTAGGTAATTTGTTCGAAATTTATTGTAGCTTGAATCTAATCATTCTTTCTTCTAACTGCTCAGAATGTCAAAGTCGCAGCCCACTATGTAATTTTAAAAAGTATTATATTCGAATATCGAAGTGTATTCTCAATTCGTATTTTAAGTTTTACTCGAAAATCAGGCTTTTTTTCGAAAACATAGGAGTAGTAATTTGTAGAATATTGAAAGACGAATAATCGCAGTACCTACTATTTAACTCGACAGGTCACCAACTGTCATGATATCACTTCAAAGTCATTGAATGTCAGATGTCTCGTCCCATATGTAGAGGTCAAGTGAAAGTCACCGTGACCTCTATCAATGTCATCCAGGTCACGGGTGACGTCGCCCAAGGTCATTCCAAGGTCACCCACGATAACTCCAAGATCGAAAGTGGAGGGGGGAGTCTCAGCACCGGCTATAGTATATACACCAATGGGGCATATCGGCGTGTAGATTTGTGCAGTTTAACTGTTAAAGATATAGAAGATACGGGGAAAATTTACATGATACCAAAACTAAAAAGAAACGTGTATTTACCGTATAGCTCAGTATATGACGGTTTTTAGGTCCGAATTCTTGACACATGCACCGATTGAATTTTAACAGTAAGTAGAAAATTGCCCAAGAAACAAAAGTTACATAGTGCTGATGTGTGCTTTCACCCTGGGGGTGAATGCCACCCCTTCTCGGGGGTGGCAATGACGGCACCCATTATAACCGCAAAAATCAATAGAGGGATGAATTCTAAGCAAAAAATGCTCTATAACGTTTTTCCAAAAATTAATATTTTCCGAGTAATTTGCGATTGAAAATGTTGATTTTTCATCTAAAAAGTGCATGTTTTTTCAACCATTTTTGATAAATAACTCGAAAACCTTGCATTTTATCGAAAAATCCATATATAGCAAAAATAAAGCTTTTGAATTAACGAATCGATTCATTTGTTGACTACCGTAGTTGTAATAATAACCGAGTTATCACTCTCTAAAGATGATTGTTTATTTTTCGGAAAGTAAAATCGAACTTTTTACCGTAAAATAATGGCGAAAGAACTAATTTTTCGAAGAAAATGAATATAACCTTTTTTAAAGTGATTGGAAAGACCTTTAAAATGCTTTTTGAAAAAATTTCGTAGCTCAAAAACTCGTGGAGTTATGATGAAATCAAAATGGTCATTTCATTTCTTCGGAGAAAAAATCAACAATAAAATCTATGGCTGAGCCATAAAAATAGAAACTAAGCGTAATACATGTACTGTGGACTTTATTTAGGTACTAATAATAAGCTCTGCACGTTTGACCGGTTTAGAATGCCTTTTAAAAAATGTTTGAAATAATGAAAAATTTTTTTTTAATTTTAAAAAAAATTTCCTTTTCTTCAAAGTAACTCAGAAACTAAACAATATACGTGAAAAATGCAAGAGTTCAAAATTAAAGGTCTTTTTTATAATATTTTTGTTGTCTTTCAATATTTCTGTAGAACAAAAATTAACTGAGATATTACGTTTTTTAGTTTGCATTTGCGTGTAAGGACTACCTTCTTTGTGCCCTTAAAACCTAAAAATCTCGAAAACGAAGAGTTCAAGACCCTTCAACTACATAGTATACTTGTAGCTCTTGCAATTCCCTGCAAATTGCTTTCTGGAGCGATGAAAAATATTAAAATTAAAAAAAGTTATCGTGAAAAACGAATTGGTATTGATAGCATTATGAATTCAACTGATTGGGCATAGATTAAAAATGAAAATTCTCTCCAGCCAATCAAAATGTTCAACCAGCTCGCATCCGAAGAACTTTTAAAAATGATATTTTGCAATTGCAAAGAAGGATGCGGTGCGACTTGCAGTTGCCGCAAAGTGGGACTCTATTGTAATGCGACATGCGGAACATGTTCTGGGAACAGTTGCCAAAATTGTCCTCCAATCACGGACCAAACAGAGGAAGTCGACAGTGATGATAGTTCTTTAGATGATATGTAAATTTTTGATAATAAAGTATAATTGTATAATACATAATATAATTTAGTTTCCCTTTCACTAATTACATAATTTAAGTTTCGAGTTTTAAGTAATCTCATTGAATTTAGTAATGTATCGTTGAGTGTTTTGAAGCAGATAAAAATTCTTCAATTCCTCATTAAGGGTTGTTTTTAAGTTTTGAAACGTTGCAATGAATCATCAGTAATATTATAAACAGTGATAAGTCTTTCATTCATTATGAGTGCTATGAAGATGTGAAAAAAATTTTTTGCTTTATTTTCTGCAATTATATTTTGGTTCTTAAGGGTTGAAACGTTGCAATAAATCATGTATTATTTCAGAAACAGTAAAAAATATTCAATTCTTCATTATTGTTCCGTCAAAACAATTCAGAGCCGTGAAAACTAATTTTTGTTTTTTTTTCCTCATAAAGGGTGGATTTTAAGAAATGTTGAACTGTTGCTACAAATAAAAAATTATAATTTAAGACATAAAAAATGCTTATTCTATTGACATAACACTTAAATCTATGGTTTTTACGTTTTTTGCAAGAAGGGGTAGTTTTCACCTCCTAAAACGATAAGCACACATTATGGATATGTAACTTTTGTAAAGGAGGGTGAAATGAGCTTTCTCACCAATTTTCATGAAAACTGGTGCGTGTGTGAAGAATTCGGAGGACCTTATTTGTATCGTTGTATACTGGACTAGTAGGATAGTAATGCAACGGATATGAAATTTATCATAAGTATTTACAATGGAGACCCAAACGAGCAAAACACAATAGATTTTTCATTTACTATATTCACGGTGCACAATACAATCAGTTGGCGTCAACAGTTTTGCAAAAATTCCTGAGAGTTGTAGAATACTTCCCAGATGCATCCAGTTACACTGGCCAATGTTTGAGGAGGACGTCTGCCACCTTCCTCTCTGACAGTGGAACTTATATTCAAATAATTAAAAGACATGGAGGATGGCAGTCAACTAGTGTGGCTGAAGGGTATACGAGGAAAGTATCGTTAATAAACTGAAAATTTCAAAAAGTATACTTATTTCATCAGCAAGAACTAGTGGCACCTCAAGATCATTCAGGAATATATACAGGGTGTTTGGTAAGCATATGGCATACTCTTGGGAGTGTATAGGGGAGATCAAAATAACCCTAGTTTGTCATAAAAATTTTTTTCTTAAAGTGCCCCTTAAGGGGGCGATTTAGTATGTATATTTTTACCGTGTAACAGAGCTTCAGATTAGGAGGACACAAATCATCGAAGAAACTAACATAATTGAGTATTATTATATATCAATGTATTCGCAATGGTTCCCCCTAGTGAGTGAGATAAATTTCAATGCTCATGAGAACAGAAGAATAATTTAAATAAATGCCAAAGTACCTCAATTTTAACCATACTGTTAGTCTGCCAATATATTGCATTTCCGACGGAACTAGGTCAGGCACAATAACCAAACTACTTCACTCACTAGAACGGACACCTAGGATCATTTGTATTTAATTTTCAGATTAATATTTATTAATAATTCTATAATTTGTGTCCTCAAGTAAAATGACAACATTTTACACACGACTCCATTTTTATTATGTATCTAAACCAGAATTTCGAGATTCCTATTCTATTATAACTATAATTCGTTTGTATACTCTCTCACAGGTGTCGCTACCCTTGAAAATGAAAGTGAAAACACAGAGCTGGTTTATTATAAAATGCGTGCTAAAATAAAGCATAATGGTCTAATATTATATTTGATATATAAATATGGGTAATTTTTTAAAAGTACCTAAGTAATAAGATTTTGTAAAGCTTAAGTAGTACGAAAATATAACGCATAAAAAACCAATAATATGTACCAATTTTTCTTTATTAAGAATAAAGATTAAATTTTACGTATAGGGTGTGATGTACTTTCGAGGTTCGGTCTCAGACGCCGAACTAGTACAGTCACAGTCCGGGTTCACACGGTGGAGAAGTGTTTTCCAAGGTTCGGGAATATTACAAGACTTGGTATCAATAAAATAAATCGCAGTCTATAAACACATAATATAATATTAACAATAATACCCTACCCATATAAATAACAAAAACATTGGGATACCTATTCTGTCGCGGAAAGACCTGCTAAACACCCGGAGTCGGCCGCGAGGTAGACGTCAGGTACTGCGGAAAGACCTGCTAAGTACCCGAAGTCGGAGTCCAGGTGTGTACCTTACCTTGAGCGCCGCGGAAGAGACCTGCTAAACGCTCTGGTTAGGACACCCAGAGGAGGGTTGAGTGCCGTGGAAAGACCTACTAAGCACTGCCTGGTGTAGGTGACTCCGTTGCTTTTATACAGAACGGCTGGTAGTGCCGTGTGCAACTTCAGCCGTTGAAACGGCGACTTCGTGGGCCGTGTGCAAAATCGCGGTGCGCCAAACAATTATAATACAGCGGGAGCAAAATAAAATAAGTTCATTACTAAAATATAAATGAAATCCCGAAAATAAAAAAA
>NW_019417254.1:69954-77383 GCF_000390285.2 Anoplophora glabripennis
AAAATTCTGTACATCAGATACAGGGACATAGTGTCAGATGTAGCAGGTAAAAGTATTTCTTTAAAAAATGAAAAATTAAAAAATAATATTGTTTTCACGCAGATATTCCCATATTGGCCCAAACTCCACCTCCATCAAGCCCTTCTGTATTTAGAGGTATAACAGGGCTGTCAAAACTGGATGCAACCCCACGTAAGATGCGATTAATAGAATGTTCGCAAGCTAAAGGCCATCTGTAATAGACGAGCTAGTGATTTGAGGGCCTTGTCCAATTTAAGTGATTCCACAGTGGTTCGCAACTTATTCAGTGAAATGTCAAGAATAGTTGTGGATTTTTTAATTGCACAATTTGCGTTGTGGGAAAAGAAGTCCCAAAAGTCGAAGATGAACAACAAAAGAGAAAATGACCTTGAAAATTTCCACCCATATTATCTATTATCTTTTTTTATACATTAATCTCGAGATGGGTCCATATAATCACGAATGGTCTACCAAAAACAGACCGCGAAAAGTTGGAAGAAAAATATAGTTATCCAGATAACTGCAACATACTATGTCCACCAGAGGCTAACCCCGAACTAAAGGTAATTATGCCATCCATGTACTCGGTAAGAGATGCCTCCCACCAAAAATACCAATCTCAATTCGGCAAAGGTATGTCAATCATGGGGCAGGCCATGAATACACTTGACGGAAGGAGAAAATATTCCAAAACCTTTACGTGATAAACTTTTGAACCAACCCTCCGACTCTAGTCGCATCCTTTGCCACTTGTTTAATGACATTTCTCAAACCCGTCGTCACTTAATGGGTCCAGTCTTAAATAAACAAGTTAAAAACTTGGTGGAAAAAATACCCCAAGTAATCTACTTTTCGGGCCCGAACTAGGAGAGCAAATAAAGGCGGCTAAGTCGCTGGAAAAAGCTGGCAAGGAGTTGCGCCCCTCGCAACAATTAAATTATTCTCCTAGCATTCAGAAAAGGGAGGGGGGCAATAGCTAACAAATTCCAAGCGGGACCTAGTACAAGCAGAAGACCTGAGGCTTTAAACAGATATCGCCCATTCCAAGAAGGAAGTGAGGCAGTTCAAGGGGCACACATCCACATCGAGGGACTTGGACAGATACTCGCATACTTTCTAGGAGCTTGGAAACAACTGACTCATAACCAAACCATTCTGTCGTGGGTACAAGGTTATAAAATTAAATTTAAATCAAATCCTCCTTGTCAGAATGTTATTCCCAAACATAAATTATCGAAAACTGAACTTGCTTCCATGAAAGCAGCCGTACAAAATCTGTTGACTTTGGGGGCAATCACTAAATGTGCCTATCGTTCTGACCAGTGGGAAAAAACGTTTTATTCTAATCCTGAAAAGATAATTCTCGGGAAAGAGTGAAGGCTTAATAATCTCACAATCCTTTTATTAAGACGACTAGTTTTGAGGTCTACACTTTGCACCTCATCTTCAGGTCATTACAAGGCTACAAAGTTAATTTTTTGATTATGCTAAAGGTATATAATTTTTTTTAAAAAACTTTTAATAAATAAAACTATATGTGCTTACTTACATATCACATTTACAAGGTTCTGTGCAAAATTTGGAAAATTCATCTAAATAACCAGTTTATCAATTGTATTGTATTTAGATGAATTTTCCAAATTTTGCACAGAACCTTGTAAATGTGATATGTAAGTATGCACATATAGTTTTATTTATTAAAAGTTTTTTAAAAAAAATTGTATACCTTTAGCATAATCAAAAAATTAACTTTGTAGCCTTGTAATGACCTGATGATGAGGTGCAAAGTGTAGACCTCGAAACTAGTCGTCTTAATAAAAGGATTGTGAGATTATTAAGCCTTCACTCTTTCCCGAGAATTATAAATATGGACTCACACTTATCTATTTAAAAAAAAAAATCTGAAAAGATAAAACGTATTCGTGGAAAAACCACACTTTAAAATGGAGGAAAATTCCTTTATGACCTCAATAGACCTTAAGGATGCCTACTTTCTCATCAGTATACACCCAAATTATAGAAAATTTCTGAGATTTTACTTTGACGACCAATTTACCTGTATGCCATTCGGCCTCTCAGTAGCACCGTTTTGCTTTACAAAACTAATGAAACCTATCGTTAGTCACCTACGCTCTATGGGAATAACATGCGTCAACTACCTAGATGATTTCCTAATAATAGAAAAAACCTACTAAAATTGTTTATCCAGCACGACAGTGGCGGTAAGATTACTTGAATCTTTAGGCTTTATTATCAACGAGACAAAAAGTTGCCTAATCCCAGACACATCATGCAAATATCTGGGATTTATATTTGACAGCAAAAAGTGAATCATCAAATTCCCGCGGGAAAAAAGGGAAAAAATCAGGAAATGGGCTACTCACTTTTTCCATTTATCTCGTAAAATTCGATCTCTGGCCAAATTTATCGGAATATTGACATCAGCTTGTCCAGCTGTCAAATATGGCTGGATGTATACCAAATCCCTTGAAAGAGAAAAATTCCTAGCTCTTTCAGCCAATAACATGAACTTTGATAGTCAGATGTCACTACCTGACTATTTAAAACCTGATCTGTTGTGGACATCATTTAGGGCCGGTTGTATCGCAGTTGGTAAACTCTCAGGTTAACAGAACTCAGGTTAACTGTCGGCTAACATTGAACTCGGATTAACAAAATTTCAGTTGTATCGTTTCGGTTCAGCGGAAGGTTGCCTGAACCACTAGTCATTTACAGTTGGCTACCATGAATAATAAATAATACATCGAAGTTGTCACACTGAAAAAATAGGTATTTAGAGAATAAAAAATTTGATTGAAAGCAAATACAGGAATCCAAAAATATGGTAGAATGAGCAATTTTGTTTAAAATGAAAATGCTACATGACGTGTCAACATTAGCTGTAGTTAAAACAATCAGAAAATAATTTTGTTACGGTGGATATAAATTGCTTGTAAAGAACAACATGGTTCCAAAAACATACATATTATAATTTTCCAAAAATTTTCCAGATAACACATTAAAAACGAAATTGGGTACATGGGCTGAGTCAAAACAAAATCTACTAACTGTACAACAGAGGACTCATATTGAAGAACATGAAATGAAACTGAGACATATGGAGGAAAAACATCAGGCATACTTGAAACATGATCAGGAATGTCACGATCAAAAAATAAAAATGAATGAAGAAGAACATGCAATGAAGATGCAAATTTTGTAACTACAAAGAGACTAATTATTATAAATAAGACAAAAATGTAATCGAAAAATTTTTTAATAATTTTTTATTTTGTTTTCCTAAGCTTCTGTAGCAATAAAAGTGCTGAGTTTCCATCATTTCTTTTATGCCTTTATTTACCTTTACTATTGGGCCACTCAATCTTTACACACACAAATTGTCAACAACAAAGAAGTTGAAAATTGTTTATAATAATAATATAAATAAAAATAAATATAATAAATTTTGAATTTGAATAAATATTTATTATAAATAAAATAAATGTTAAAGTAAACCTTGGAAATACTGCCTAATTAAATTATCTCTAGTTATAGTATTCGCATTTAAACCAGCTTGTGCATCTGCTACATCGACATTAATGACATTTGCAAATTGAATGGCACCTTCCACATCTTCATCTCCTTCCAGTTCTGGTTCACCCTCGTGACGAGCTATGTTGTGCAACACTGCACATGCCACAACGATTGCCTCCACTTTGCGTACATCAATACGAATTCCCAATGATAATATAGGGAACCTCCTTTTTAAAACCCCAAACAACCTTTCAATAGGATTTCTTGTCCTGATTTGGCTTTCATTAAACAAATGTTCTGCTGGAGTGACGGGGTTTTGCAGCGGTGTAATTAAGTAATTTCTTACAGCATAACCACCATCCGCCAGCAGTAGACTATCACCAAATTCGCCATTTTCAAACCTTGCTCTTATTCTTGAATTGTTAAAAATTGTGGAATCGTGTGCGGAGCCTGGCCAGCGGCAAACAATATCCTGAATATTTAGATTATGGTCATATATGACTTGTACGTTGAATGAAAAAAATCCTTTTCGATTCCTGAAAATTTCAGGATTATTGCCACCAGGCGACTGTATTTTTATGTGTGTACAGTCTACTGCTCCTATACATTTTGGAAAACGGCTTATATTGTAAAATCCTTGTTTCACTTTTTTAAATTCTTCTTCCGTAGATGGCATATTGATGAACTGATTTCGTAATTGTGCAATACATCTGAGTACTTTGGTAACTGTACCACTTACTGTAGATTTGTCTATACCATTAAAGTCTCCAATAATTTGTAAAATTGACCCAGTCGCCAAAAAACGCAATGTAACTAATACCATCTCTGAAGGCGTCAATGCAGTATTTCTGGAAAATAGAAAAATTAAACAGGTAATGTATGTAATGTAATAGATGGAAAATAGAATGCGGCCCGTTATACTTACTCATTTTTCAAACACACAATTTCGTTCCTAATTTTTCCAGTTATTAATTCCACCGTCTCTTTAGAAAGGCGAAATCTCTGCCTAAATTCATTTTCGTTCCATTTTAAAAAATGATTTTCCCTTTGACGGAAAATTCTGGGAGCTCTTGGGAACGCTTCTATTTCAACTAACTGTAGAAAGTCCTCATCATCTGTGAGGTCTTCTAAATATTCTATTAATGTCATGTTTTTAAATAAGTAAAGTCACGATATTTCACTTTAAAAATAAACTGGGTATTTTGAGGTTATAATTTACTAAAGATTAAAGTTGAACACGGTTTAACCCTACAAATTTTCTGGTTCAGTATGAACCCTAGTTAAACCAATGATCAGAGGTGAACTTCTATGATACAACATACATTTTTATGTAAACTCAGTTCAAGTGTGGTTCAAGTTAAAACCGAGTTTAAACCAAGTCGTTACAACCCGCCCTTAATGATATTAAAAACGATAGCTTTAAACTCGAAATTTTCACGAATGCATCACTCACAGGGTGGGGAGCATGTTGTGGGGACGACAGCACCCACGGATACTGGTCCAATGACCAAAAGAAACACCACATAAATTTTTTAGAATTATAAGCAATTTTTCATAGTATAAAATGTTTCGCCAATAATTACTCGCACTGCAGTATCCTTATTAAATGCGATAATAATACAGCTGTATCTTACATTAACAGAATGGGTAGCATTCAGTACCCCAATTTGAGTGGCTTATCCAAAGAAATATGGCATTGGTGTGAGTCAAAAAACATTTGGCTACATGCAGCATATATAAGTTCTTCGGATAATTCGACGGCCGACAGAGAATCTCGTCGCTTCTCACTGGATACTGAATGGTCCCTATCACATGAATATTTCAACACGATAGTACAAAACTTCCCGAAATAGATCTATTTGCATCAATCATCAACCACAAATGTGTTAGATACGTATCCTGGGTAAAGGATCCTGGGGCAATGGCAGTAGATGCCTTTACATTAAAATGGAGAGACCTGTTTTTCTACACATTTCCCCCATTTAACTTAATCTTGAGGACCCCAAGAAAATCAAACAAGAAACAGCAACAGGCATAGTAGTTGTACCATGGTGGCAAGGACAACCCTGGTTTCCACTCTTTTCCAAGCTCCTAGTCGGTGAACCACTTTTATTAGGACCCAACCCTAATCTCGTGTCTTCTCCTTTCAGCGACACACACCCAATGTCACCAACACTTATCCTGGCGGTCGGGATATTATCAGGGGAGCTTACGAACAAATGAATATCTTGGAAGCTACTTTCCGACATAATTATTTCATCACTAACAGAAAACACATTGAGGCAGTACAATACCACTTACCGCCTGTGGTGGTCTTTCTGCAAGAATAATGACGTGCCGATGTATCAAGCTAACACCATCGACGTAATAAACTGTTTACAGTCTATTTATAGTTCTGGTCAGGCTAAATATGGCACTTTTAACTCACACAGATCAGCCATCTCCCTAATTTTTAACAGGGATCTGGCAAATGAACCTGTTCTAAAGAGATTTATGAAAGGTATTTCAAAGCTTCGTCCCTCACAACCCAGATATGACATAACCTGGGACCCTAACCCCCTGCTAAAATACCTTGCGAGCCTTCCCAGACCTATCTTCAAAACTAGTCACTCTACTGGCACTAAAACAGGCGGCCGGCTCCAAACCATTTCCCTGATAAGAGTCTCTAACGTCATGGAACACAACAAAGAAATTCAAATCGCTATAATTGACCCCATTAAAACGTCGGGCACCAATAGGCCGCAACCAACATTACACATACCATTTTTTAAAGAAAAACCTGCTCTTTGTTGCGCATCAGCCTTAAAAGAATATATCCATAGGACTACAGACATCAGAGGACAACAGGATTTTATGTTTCTAACTTACAAAAAACCTCACGTCAGGGCTACAAAACAAAGTCTCAGTCGCTGGGTTAAAACATCTCTAGCTAACGCAGGCATAGACGTCTCAAAATTTAATCCACATTCCATATGGCATTGCTCATCTTCTGCGGCACTACGACAGGGTGTATCCCTGGTACTGATTTGCCAAACGGTGGGATGGTCTGGAAAATCCGGAACCTTCGCAAAATTCTATAATCGACCTATAGCAAAGAACACTGATTATGCTAAAGCTATCTTATCAATTAAATAAAAACTTATTTCTTTTCTTCATTGCGTAACTGCATTTACTGTCTCTAAACATCTACGTAGTATACCTAAGTGATATCGAGGACTGGACATGAAATATAATTAACGATCAAACGAACTTACCTTAAATGAAGTTCGATCGTTATTATATAATTGTCCAGTCCGAAGATATCACTTCCCTCCCTCCCAAGAAACCCCGGTTGTAGTTGCTTCGATATCTCTAAACAAATGAGTACGGGGCGCGCCGTGGCAACGAGGACACGGCAGGGAGAGGGGACTTTTACATACTTTACAAACGAGCAACGGCGAGCACGCAGGGGCGTATTACCTAGTATACCTAAGTGATATCTTCGGACTGGACAATTATATAATTACGATCGAACTTCATTTAAGGTAAGTTCGTTTGATCGTTAATAATATTATATATACAGGGTGATTCAGTCATAATGTCATTAATTTTAACCACGTATTCGAAAAGCTTAATAAAGACAGAAAATCGGAAAAAAAATTTTTTATTCGACTTTTAAAAATGAAGGAAATCAACCCATAACTCCCGCTACGAGGGCTGCCCTGCCGATGCCCGGATGGTCGGAAAATTTTGTAACGTAATGTCACGAACAGTTGTCGGCTAAAGGAACAGCGTTGCCAAGTTCAGGTTCAAGCTCGCCAGGTTAGTATTTGACATATAACCGACCACTTCGTACACTCGATGCACCTGGGCGACTACAGCTACTACGAAAACA
>NW_019417254.1:77504-93801 GCF_000390285.2 Anoplophora glabripennis
TATATATATATTTTATGCCTATACATATTATTCTCCAAACGCAATTAGTAGCAAGATTCTATATATTTTAGTAATTAAGCAGTGTTTTTAAGTTAATACGACTCGCCAAAGTAAAAAAATAATTCAGGTTAGGTATATTTTTTTACTGAAAATAGCAGTTAATTTACATTATCGGATTGTTAATGTGAAAATATAAACATTAGACTGTTGACTATTCCATGTTATACGTGTTTTAAGGTCACTTTTGAAGAAAAAACTACATGTAATTTTAAAAATCGTATTTCTGCTTTTATAATGAAGGAATAGTAATTATAAGATTGTTCAAGTTTATTAACTAAAAATTATTGCCTACTTAATAAAAAAAATATTATTGCCCTCGATAATCTATTACTGATTAATAAAACCTTTACTCTCTTTCCTTATAAGATTGTATGTACACAAATTGGATCCGTTCCTGAAAAATCGGGCAAATATCGGTCTAGCGTAAATTATTAGACTTGAAGCGTTGGCCGCTAGAGCAGCACTTGCCGAGGTCCCGTTTCGTGACTCACGCTGGGCGATATTTTTGTACAAAATCCCGTTCTTAACGGAGATATAGAGCCCCAAAGGGGTACCCAGTGATTTACCTTTTCGGTTCTAACTTTTGAACCGACTTGTATAATTTAATAAAATTTTAATATTTTATGTAGGCCATAAAAACTTATAAAACCATACTACAGTAGATGTTTTACACTGTCAGGGAAGTCAGGAACGGACTTGCCATCACACTCGTTGTGCTAAAATTTTGACAGGTGTCACTTTACAGAGCTCAAAACTGAATTTTTAAATACATTGGTTATTCCTCTTTAAAAAAGGTACTCTACATTTGTTTTAAAAATAAAATTAGCCGTTTTAGAAAAATTCAGTTTTTGTATAACACGTTTAAATTTAATTATAAAGTTTATGAACATAAGCTATTTAAACATAATAATAATGGAATAACATCACAACTAATAATTCGTATTAAAATAATAAAATTTGGCATTATTATTAAATATCATAAATGCTTACATGCATCTAACTTTTGGATGGACAAGCACTCGGCAATTGGGTGGAGACAAGAAGAATTTATTCTGATACATTTCCAAATCACTTAAACGCAAGGGTGTTAAAAATTCGAATGTTTTGCTTCTTCTTGATTACAGCAGATTTCCAAAATGATCGCTTTTTACATTTCCTTATCCGACAGATGTTTTCTCGTTGTACTAGAAACAATATTCCAAAATTATCTCGAATTTCGTTGCAATGGTGTGCTATTTTTTCTAACAGCAGGTTTTTCCTGGTGTAACCTGGCGTCGAATACACAAGCCTCTTTAAATTTCTTCATAAAAAGAAATCCAATGGAGTCGTATCGGGCGACTTCGGTGGCCATAAAATAGGCTCATCTCGACCAATTTACTGATAACCAAAAACATTTGATAAGTGCTGACAGAACTAAATCTGATTTCTAATTTCTAGGGCACATTTTCTAATAAATCATTTAAGCTTTGTTGCAAGAATTGCAAATACATGGCACCATTTAATATCTTCAAAAAAGAACGATCCACTGAGATGATTCCCAGTAATTCCCGCCCATATGTTAACTTTGAGTTTTTGTTGGTGTTTTGTCTGTACTATTGCATGGGGATTTTCTTCATGTCGGATATGCAAATTATGGCAATTCATTACTCCGTCTCGATTGAAACTGACTTCGTCCGTGAACAAAATAATAATAATAAAATTTGTATTTTACCTAAATCGTTGCAAAAACCAATTTGCGTAATTGACTCATGCAGGAGACATTTCATGTACCTTTTGGACGTGATAAGGATGTAGCAGTTGTTCTGGAAGGATCTCATGAACGGTCTACTTTGTCGCATGAACTTGGACCGACAACTTTCTTACACTATTGGAGGGATTTTCAGCAATCTCATCCAGAATTTCCTCTTCTAACTGAAGGTTCCTTGCTCTTCTTGAAGGCCCCTCCTCTGCCACGATGCGGCAAAAAACTTCTTAAAATGTATTAGCAAATGATTAGCTACTTTTAGCATTTTTTAATTTCACTTGAGTGTTTACCTCTTTCTCGTAAGCTACGAAACGTTGATTTGGAAATGTATCAGAATAAATTCTTCTTGCCTCAACACAATTGCCGAGTGCTTGTCCATAAATTAGACGCATGTCAGCATATTCGTTATAGGAATAATGCTCTATTATTTATTTTTATGTACTCAATCAATCAGACAATTTTTACAAGTGTTGTCAATAACGACATAAAAACGACTAGTGTTTTATTGCAGAATTCTGATTTATTTTTTCAATGACGTGATATACAAAAACTGATTTTTTTCGAAAACGGCTAATTTTATCGAAACAAATGTAAAGTACCTTTTTAAAGAGGAATGACCAAAGTATTTAAAAATTCATGACACCTGTCAAAATTTTGGCCCAACGAGCGTGGTGGCAAGTCCGTTCCTGACTTCTCTGACAGTGTAAAATATCTACTGCAGAATGGCTTTATGAGCCTTTGTGGTCTACATAAAATATTAAAATTTCATTAAATTATACAAGTCGGTTCAAAAATTAGAACCGAAAAGGTAAATCGCTGGGTACCCCTTTGAGTCTCTGTATCTTCGTTAAGGGGCACTTTAGGAATTTTATTTTATGACAAACTAGAGTTATTTTTGTTGAGAACAATATTGATATTTTCATATTTACTATTGTTATATCATATATGTATAGAAAAAAGAAGATAGATGTTGCTAGGAAGTAGTTGTAAATAAAATAAAAGAGAAAGTGACGTATAAAAAATTATTGAACTGTTAAAATATAGTTTTGTATTTTTAAAAGATAATAAAGGAGAAAGAAGGAAGTCCGAGTGATTATTTTTAATAGAAATTTAACAAATATATATCAAGAGAAATTCAAGAATTTTGTAGAGAAAAAGGCATAAGATTACAGTAGACGGTGGCATATAATCCAGAGATGAACGGAGTGGCTGAACGAATGAACAGGACTTTAATGGATAAAGCTCTAACTATATTATTGGATTCCAATTTACCAAGAGAATTTTGGGGTGAAGCTATTTACTATTCAGCATATGTGACAAATAGAAGTCCCACAGTATCAAAGGCCAATACACCTAGTGAACTATGGGAAGGAAAAATTCCAAATGTGGCACATTTAAGAGTTTTCGGTAGCACTGCATATAATCATGTACCAAAGGAGCTAAGACACAAGCTTGATGCAAAAGGGAAAATACCTACTGTTCAGGAGGATATAAATTATGGGATGAAGAGAACCGTAAAATTGTTGCTGCTCGAAATGTAATATTTGATGAAAAAGACTACAAAAAGGAAGAGACTGTAAGTATGCCAATTATGCAGATAAATATGGAAGAAAATAAGAGTGAATTGGTTAATGAGGGAAATATTGATATTCAGGAAAAGAAAGAGAAGAATGCAGAAGAGGAAACAAGAAAAAAAAGAAATCGACAGAAACCAAAATGGCAAGATGATTATGAAACAGATTTTAATGACGATGATGAAGCAATGTTTGCATTATTAACCTGTCAACAAAATGATATTCCGTTAACTTATGAAGATATAGATTTAAGGGAAGATAAAAGAAATTGTGGAAAAAAGCCATAGATGAAGAGATAGAAGTATTACATGAAAGTCAAACTTGGGATGTTGTACCACAAAAAGGTGACATATATACTTTAGAATGTAAATGGGTTTTTACAAGAAAATAAATAGGAAGTAATAAGCTGTGTAAAGCAAGATTAGTAGTTCGAGGGTTCCAACAGCAAGGAAATTTTGATGATGTGTACTCACCTGTATTGAGGCTTCAAACTTTGAGAATACTACTGTCTGTTGCAGTTCAACGTGACTATTACATTCATCAGATGGACGTAAAAGGAGCCTTTTTGCATGGTAAGATTGATGAAGATGTATACTTAAAACCACCGGTTGGACTGAATGTCAGAGAAGGACATGTTTTAAAATTAAATAAGTCGTTGTATGGACTAAAGAAATCGCCAAAGTATAAGTGTTTTAGTGAGACTATTACAAGTTACGGTTTTAAACGATCTGAGAATGATTTTTGCTTATATACGAAAGGTGATTTGTATTTATTGTTGTATGTTGATGACTTATTAATTTTAGGAAATAGTATACATGAAATAAATTCATTAAAAAAATTTGTATTTACTAAATATGGGTGATAAAGACTTGATGTATTTAGGCATATTAATTTCACGAAGTTCAGATTCCATTTATATAGATCAAACAAGATATTTGCATAGTATTTTGGAAAAATACGGTATGACAAATTGTAACAGTATTGATACTCCAATGGATGTTAACTTAAAATTAGATGAAACAGATACCGTTGATCAGTTGTGCGAAAGAAAATGTAGATCTTTGATAGGTTCATTGATGTATGTAACAATGGGGACAAGACCTGACTTAGCCACCTCAGTTTGTTATATAAGTAGGTTTCAGATTAATGTTAATGACCAACTATGGAAAGCTTTGAAAAGAATATTACGATATGTTAAAGGTACTGTAAATTATAAGTTAAAATATGTTTAAAATAATAATAGTTTACCTCTTATTGTAAACTAATTGGACTAGGGATACAGATAGGAAGTCAACTTCTGGTTTCTTGTTTAAAGTATATGATAATACAGTTATTTGGAAATCAAGAAAACAAAGTACTGTAGCACTCAGTACAACGGAAGCAGAATTTGTGTCGTTATGTGAAGCTTCAGTGGAAGCATGTTGGATTAAAAAATTGTTATTAGAATTGAACATCGGCACAGATACTGTAACCATTTTTGAAGATAATCAAAGTACAATAAAATCAGTTAAAAATAGTGACCAAAAGCGATTAAAGCATATGGATATTAAGTTTAACTTTGTGAAACAAAAGGTTGAAGAGGGTGTTATAAGTGTAAAATATATTTGTACCCAGCAACAATTAGCTGATATCTTAACCAAACCACTGTGTAAAACTACATTTAAAATATTAGCAAAAGAATTAGGTTTATGTAATGAAAACATCAATATTGAGGAAGAGTGTTGAGAACAATATTGATATTTTCATATTTACTATTGTTATATCATATATGTATAGAAAAAAGAAGATAGATGTTGCTAGGAAGTAGTTGTAAATAAAATAAAAAAGAAAGTGACATAAAAAATTATTGAACCGTTAAAATATAGTTTTGTATTTTTTAAAGATAATAAAGGAGAGAGAAGGAAGTCCGAGTGATTATTTGTAATAGAAATTTAACAATTTTGACCTCCCCCATACACTCCCGAGAGTATGCCATATACTTACCAGACACCCAGTATACAGGGTGTTTCACTTCGAGTGAATCAAACTTCAACCGCAAATAGGACTCAATAAATAATTTAGAATTGCCTTATAAAGCAAGGGTCTAAGTCTCACCGTTATCACTGTTCAGGGCCGTATTGGTCGGTTGTTAAAATCATATTATGTACAAAATCTTTGATATGCCTACAACAGATTGATTCAAATTTGGTATGGTGTTAACATTTACACATGTGCATAATTTATTGTAAAATTTACAAATTTTCGTAGGTCAGTGGCGTAGGAATGGGTAGTAGTGGAACATTTTTACCCCAACTTCTACGCCAATGACCTAATAATCTTTTGGGGTCCATTTTTAAATTCCCTGGACAATTCTACATAAAAAGGTATACATGTTGAAAATCGGTATAATGTATCGTTTTATCGAAACTCTCAGTTGAATAGGAGACCATATATGTGTCTTCTAAACTACCTGAATCATTTGTGCTGCTCTTTTTGAAAATACCCTGTATATATAGTCTCAGCAAATTTTTGCTCATAACCCAGAGTTTCAATCTACGTCCAACATTATGAGATATATTTAAATAAATGACATATTTTTTGTTTTTAATTTCTGCGACCCAAAACTAGTCATAAAAATATACATACTATACGAACTTATTTCTTATTTTGAGGTAGAGGTAAAGTCTGAGGTGTCGGGACACCCTGTATTTTATAAAATAGGAAAGGTTTACTTACATCGTTTCCCTTCCAAAAGCTTTTAGTAAACCATCAACCAGTAATGCAGGTATCAGATGATATAAAAGAAAATACGCATAAAACTTGTATAAGTTATTTACCATAGAACATGAGGGATACCAAAGTAAATTAGTATACGGGGCGTCCCATATTGATTTTCGGCCATAATCCATTAATTCTTTGTGGGTCATGACTGTCTTCTCACCAGCAGCAGCGTTGTAGACTGGAATTTCATCTATGTCACTGAAATGATTTTAAAGGTAAATTTTCAAATGCCGTTAATTTTATTTACTAATTAATTGAGTATATTTGCCATGTTTAGTGTTGCAGCATAATGTAAACACAAAATAAAGAAAATGTAAGAAATCTAATCGCGGAATCGCATATTAAATCTAATCCTGGTAATATTTGGTGATTATTACATAACTTAAAAAATACCTCTATTATCCCTAACTCAGTGAATTATACACAGGTCGACAAAATTTGGCCGACACTCTAACCTAGAAATTAGAATGAACTTTTCCAATTCGAGGTCCAAATTTCTCAATTGACTCTGGTTGCCAAAATCGCGATTTTCGACATATTTGAGGTTATTCCAGATGGATAGGCAATTTTTTTTGCTAAAACCATTAATGGGGTTTTAAAATACTCTTTAAAACGCAGTTGGATTTATCCCGATATCATTTTTCCTCTTTGAGAAACCGCATGTTGAAAAGTAGTTTGACGTAGTATTTCTCGATTTTTGAACATCCTGCAACACAGCACCACACCAGGAATTAGGGATCTTACATGTTTTTGGGGTCATGAATCTGAACTCCAAAATCCTCTATCACGTCAAATTTTGTAATAAACTTCAAAATATTTCTAAAAATTCGATATACGATATTTTACTCATTATATCAATCTGGAAATACATTTACACGCAAAATGGGCTAATACGCTCAATTCCGAACTCATAAACCCAAAAACTCTAAGCCCATAAACCCATAAAGTTTGTGATGCTGTGTTATGTTTGTATATTCAAAAATCAAGTCTAATTACTAAATTTCAACATGCGATTTCTCAAAGACGAAAAATGATATCGGGACAAATCCAAATGCGTTTTAAAGAGTAAGTATAGTACTTTAAGACCCTATTAATGGTTTCAGAAAAAAATTACCTTTCCGTGTAACATAACTTCAAATACCTATGCCAAAAAATCGCGATTTTGGCATTTTTAGGTTAGGATATCTCGAAAACCAGAGCCATTTGAGAAATTTAGACCACGAATTCGAATTCAGGGCACCAAAATCCTTTACGAAGTATATTCGAGTTGTTAGGTTAAAATCTCGTGGTCGGTGTTATCATAATAGGGCCATTAATGATATGGCATAGTAGATGTACGTGCATTCATGATGAAAGGAACAAATTCGTTTAAAATTTAGGTAATTATTGTGGAAATACGCTCGGACACGTCGATTAGCATTTTTAGTTGCGTATTTTTTGACAAGAAAATTATAAACAGGATGTAAAGAAGAACATATGCAGTCATCATTGATTTTTTTTAGTGGAACATTCTTTATATTATGCCATTTTTTAATTGTACGGTAAATTCTGAACACTTTTTGTAGAACATACCATGTCTCTAAAATCAGCGGTTTTCGGAATAATGATGTTTCAAAATTAATATCTTGAAATACACACAAATAATTAAATAAAATTGGACAACCTTGAAAATTTTTTTAAAAGCCAATAAAAACAACCTGGTATGCCAAATTTTATCTTAAACAAAATAATTTTCTTTGTATTAATCGTTTTTCATTCCTTGACCCCTAGACCATTTTGATGTAGGTAGTATTTTGTGACAATAAAAACCAACCGGCGTTTAGTTTGTCAGTGTCATTTTGTCAGTTTTTCGTTTCATTTTAAAAGTGCATTTATATGAGAAAGAACGTATTCCTCGTCTTCGTCGGGCAGCTGAGGCAGTCTACACTGCAGTTCCAGGCTATCGGCGAAAGCCTCAACCTTTTCCTGGTTCGTGTAAACCACCCCCACACTACCGTGGATTGGAGGAATTTTACGGCGAGCGGTCTGTCGCAGGGCCCTCTGCGTTTTCCAGAGGCTGTTGTCTTGTGGATCCAGCGACTCCAGGTGCCTAGCCCAGTTATCCTGGGCCAGTTCATCCAGAGCCGCCTTCACCCGTCTGTTAAGTACGTTTAAGTCATGTCTGTGTCGGGGGAGGCGGGTGCGGGTGGCAAGCCGTTTCGCACGTCGTCTGTCACGTATTAAGTTTTTTATGTCATCGGGGAGGGTGCCCCGGGGGTTTGTCAGTCGGGGGACAATAGTCTCCGTCGTAGTCTGAGTCAGGGCGTTTTTAATGTCAGTCTCAAGGGAGAGGATTGCCGCCTCCAGATCATGGGTGGTTTCGATGACTGGGAGCGCCATGTTTCCTTGCATTACTGTTCGGAAACGCTCCCAGTCAGTGAACCTCCTCGTGAAGGTGCCTTCATATCTCTGTCTTCGCCCCAGATCCAGAAATATTGGATTGTGGGCGGAAGACCCTTCGTATTGGGTGGATATTTGGGCATTTAACGGTATAGATTTTAAGAGGGCAATGTCGATAACGTCGGGGCGTCCTACGGGTCCGTAATGTGTCGGTTCTGTCGGTCCGAGTATAGTCAAGTCGTCGTGTCTGTCTTGGTAATTCAGCAGGACGCGACCTCTTGTGGTCGTCGTCCCGCTGTGCCATATGGGGGACTTCGCGTTGAAGTCCCCGATGGCAATTGTCTGGGGCCAGGAAAGGATTTTGTCTAAGTCATTGTCAAGTAGTGGTAGTCTGGGTGGGTGGTAACAGGACACCACCGCAACGTCTCCATGCCGTAGCGATCTCACCGCTATCGCCACGGCCTCTGTGTTTTGAGTTTGGAGCCGCTGCAGCGGATAGTGGTCGATGCACTTCTCCTTGAACTCAGCAAGAAGTGTATAATTTATTTAATGTAATTCATCCTTATCGACCTCCAATTACTAGATCTACCATCAGTAAAATTGAATTGAAATTTGCTGAGCACGGTCACGTTATAGTCCACAGTACAGGCTCCCCTGGAAAGTTGATTACCACATACTTTATAAGCCCTGAGGAGCATCCTTTTGACGATTCCTCCGCTTTTCCACTCGGAAAAGTCCAAAAACATAGCAATTTCCCGGGGTCTTGAAAAGTCAAGACCACATCTTTTATTTTTAGCTTAAGTAACTAGAAATTTTGTTGCAAATGCGGATTAAAATTTGTCCGACAGAAATTCTTCCGACATTGACGTGTCTACCGGTCGAAACATGCCAAAATAACAGGGTATTGAAAATCAATTACCACATAGGTAATTTTTAGTAAAATTAATTGTAAATAATTAATTCAGTCAAAAAGTATTGTTGTCCGACAAATTTCAAGCCGCGTTTTTTCAGTCCGACAGCTGGAAATCGGAATTTTCACGGGGTATGAAAAATCGATTACCACATGTCGGACAAAAATAACACACGATAGAAAAGTGTTTTTTATAAGCAAAAATTGTAATGTCCGACAAAAATATATCCGCAAATCGTCAGTCCGACAAAAAATGATGAAAAAAATTTCGTAAAAAATGTGCACATGTATTTATAATTTCTAATAAGGTATTTTCATGTATTAAGCAAAATTCCATATAAATATACAATACAGGGTGTTTCAGAAAGACCTCCCGTAAATACAGGGGGTGAGGACGACAAAAAATAAGAATTTTTTGTCATATGAACTATATGTCTATCTCCTCTTCTCAAAGCTCAAGCTTACTTTGAGAAAAGTCACTTATTTTATAGTGTAATATTGTAAGAGTTTAATTAAAAGCCTTTTTTCTCGAAAATCGTCCACATTAGGAAGTTCTAACAAGAGTGCATTATTTTTAGAAAATAAAATTGTACAATAGAAATTAGAGCCCGACTGGTAAAAAACCTAACCTTAAAAAAAATATAACTTAAATTGTAATAAGAATGTAGCATAACTAGCGCTTTCTATGAAATATACAAAAAATAATTAGACTAGCGTATTTGGCACCCTTAAAAACCTCGGGCTACCAAATTTCATAAAAATATTTCGCACTATTTGGAAATTTTCATAAAAATGTTATTTAAAAAATTTTATTTTGTCTCTCTGTATCTCGAAAACAAGAGGAGATAGACATAGAGTTCATAAGACAAAAAATTCTCATTTTTTATCATACTATCACCCCCTTTATTTACGGGAGGTCTTTCTGAAACACCCTGTATATATTTTTCGTTTTATTCTTGTAATTGTAAATCTCTATATGCTCAATTTAGCCAAATAAATATCGAGAAAAGAATTAAACGATTTCAAAAAAGTATGTATGGTGTAAAAAAATTATGCACAAAAGTTTTGGGATTTTCTTTTAGAAAAATAGGAAAATTTTTGTAAAGAAAAATAACAAACGCGAATGAAAACTTGAAAGAGAAAAAAGGATTTTTATATCAAGTATAATATTAATTTATTTAGAAATAATGCATTATGCACTAAGATCGTATTAATCGCCTCAAAAATAACTTCATTTGTTTATAACTTTTAAATTTTTAAGCATAAAATAAGCAATATTATAATTATTTATTTGAAACAAATAATAATTTACATAATAATAATTAATAACCATTTATAAATATGAAATTTTTGGAGTGAAAAAATTAAATTTCATCACGTTTATTGATTTATTGATTTTTTAATAATTTGCGGACATTAAATCGTCGGACACTTATATCACTATTTTGTACAGTAAATTTAAAAGTGGAAAAAATGAAAATTAGATATGTGGTAATCGATTTTTCATACCCCGTGAAAATTCCGATTTCCAGCTGTCGGACTGAAAAAACGCGGCTTGAAATTTGTCGGACAACAATACTTTTTGACTGAATTAATTATTTACAATTAATTTTACTAAAAATTACCTATGTGGTAATTGATTTTCAATACCCTGTTATTTTGGCATGTTTCGACCGGTAGACACGTCAATGTCGGAGGAATTTCTGTCGGACAAATTTAAATCGGCATTTGCAACAAAATTTCCAGTTACTTAAGCTAAAAATAAAAGATGTGGTCTTGAGTTTTCAAGACCCCGGGAAATTGCCATGTTTTTGGACTTTTCCGAACGGAAAAGCGGAGGAATCGAGAAAAGTCGCAGAAGAAAAATATCGTAGACTCGTCAAAACGAAGCTCCTCAGGAGTTATAAAGTATGTGGTAATCAACTTTCCAGAGGGGGCCTGTACTGTGGACTATTAGAGATTTAGCTAAAGGAAGACCAGCAGAAATATCAGAAGATTCTAAACTAGACGTTTTACTAGAAACTGTAAATAATCCCCATGTAGCCGTTAGGACAATCTCCAGGAATTGTAATTTGTCATCGGGACACAGTCACAAATACTCCGAAAAAATAAATATTATCCTTATAAGGTTGAATTGATACATGAACTATTAGAAGGCGATTTTGACCGAAGAACGCAGTTTTATGAGCAGATAATGAATAATCAAAACTTAGATTCCACTCGAAAGATTGTTTTTTCTGATGAGGCTACTTTTGTTTTAAATGGACACGTAAGCAGACAAAACTGCAGTACTGGGCAACTGAAAATCTTCGTTGGTCATCAGTCTGGCACAACACAACATCGTCGAAAAATAAATGTTTGGGCAGGTATTGTCGAAAACCGAATTCTTGAACTTTATTTTTTTGAAGAAAATTTAAATAGAGAACGCTATTTAGACATTCTTCAGTTTGAACTCATCCCGCTTTAGCTGCTGTGTTTCCTAATCCACAAGATCCAGATATACCTTATAATGACATGGTTCTAACACAATAGGGCACCTCCTCATTTTGCAATTGCTGTTCGACAATTTCTTGAGTTAACTTTCCCCAATAAATGGATTGGACGCAGAGGTCATATTGAGTGGCCACGAAGGTCACTGGATTTAACCCCTTTAGATTTTTTTGTCAATAGACCAAATAATCTTGATGACCTGAAACAGAGAATACGCCAGGAAATAACCCTTATTCGAGCAGAGGTAACTGAAAACGTTCAACGGGAAACAATCCTTCGACTTCAAAAATGTATTGAAGTAAACGTACAAAACATTGACATTTGTTATAAAGCAATTGTTATTTAAATAATGTTTTATGATTAAACATTTTTTTATCCATTGATCACATTTCAAACGTCATTATTACGAAAATCGCTCATTTTAGAGATATGGTATGTTGTACAATAAGTGGTGTTCAGAATTTACCATCCAATTAAAAAATGGCATAATATACAGGGTGTTCCATTAACAAAAATCAATGATGACTGCATATGTTCTTCTTGAGATATCCTGTATACAACTTTCTTATGTCGAAAATTCCGCAACTAAAAATACTAATCGACGTGTCCGAGCGGTTTTCCACAAAATAATTACCTGAATTTTAAACGAATTTGTTCCTTTCATCATGAATGCACTGTGTAAATGATATATTTCAAGACATTCAGATGTATATCCTCTTACATGCTGACGACATGAACCTATTTGCATCTACATATTGATACATTTCAAGATCGTTATCATTTACAAGAGTTGTCGAAATAAATTTATGGTGCCAAAATAATAAGTTGCCATTAAATGTCTCCAAGTCTAACGTTGTGAGTTTTACAAGAAAAAAAAGTTGCTATTCAGTTTGACTAATATAAATAATATTATTTTTAATTGACACTTGCAATTTAAAGATCTGGGTGTTTGGATGCAAACTGACTTTTGTTCCTCTATCGAGTATACTATATCTAACTACTACAAGAATTTGGGTTTTGTTTTTATTATGAGGAATTCACGATATTTTAGGGATGTTTCTACCCCTCTTTAATGCATTTGTCGGACTAAAGCTAAATAGATTTAACTTTAAGAGTTGGTCTTGCGTTGGGTCTACTTTTTCATACTTTTTCTGTTGTGCCCGTATACAGACTGCCCTGACATTCTCTGTGGTATTTACTCTAATTGGATTTGTATCTGTCTGTGTAGCTGTACTTTAAATAAATAAATAAAAAAACCGATCCCCACATAAAGTGACACCCTGTATAGGACGATAACATTTTTAATCCATATAAGTAATAGGTATATTTTTTACAAATTTTAAATAATTTTCAATAAGTCTTCATGTCTTGAAACGCTGAATAGTGTGATTGTTCACCTTTATATAAACATGGTAGTTCGATGTAGGAATAAATAATAAGGACAAGTCAGTTAGAATTAAAGAGTTGAATAGAGAACAACTAAGTATGTAAATTTACCTAAAATAAAGGACATTGTTACCATAAGTTATTTTTTTATAACGAGGAATGATTTCTGAAGGATTATCTTTTTTTCTATAAAATGTTTAAAATTAATGTTAATGAAACTTACTTAGATAATGCCTTTTCGTAGGTAATCAGGATTAACAATTTTGTTAAAATGTCCACTGGAATCCAATCAAAAGTGGAATTTTCTTCTCCATAACATGTTTTTAATACACCTAGAAATGTAATATTAAACAGGTGTTTTACTATTTTTTAATATGCTTTATTAATACATTTTTGTTTCTATTTAAAACAGAATATCTCAAAATATTAATCACCACAGAATGGAAATAATTTCATAAAAAAAGATAAATTTGCTCCGGCATTTCTTCATTCAATTATTAAATTATATTTACGAGTATGTGAAAATGATCTTTCTTTTCTTTACAAGGGGTTAGTTAATGTAATCCAAACAAATAAAATTATTTTCGTTTGATTGAAGCTTGACATTATTCATAGTAGTAATGTTAAATATAATTTTTTATTCACCTTTTCCTCCACCACAGAGCAGACCCACTGGGCCATTGAAGTTTTCAATCCAGCCAGGAATTGGTTCGTTTAAAGACGGAACAACTACAATTTAAACATCAGTAGTAAAAGTTTCAAACAACATAACATTTGTAGTGTTGATAATACAAAGTGCGTTCCAAAACAAACAGGACTTTTCAAAAATAGGTATTCCTAGTAAGATTATCTATTGGAAATTACATGCCTCAGAAAGTTAGATCCTTCATTGTCAAAATTTCATGACATTTGGATGAATAGAAGTAGATCTATTGCGTCTGAAGTGATGTTTGTGTCATCGGCATCGGTACAAAAATGAGCATCGAACAAAGAGCTAATATTAAGTTTTGTTTTAAACTTGGTAAAGCTGATTGATGAATCAAGATTATGGTAATGAATGTTTATCCCGTCGCAGAGTTTATGAGTGGTATACGGGTTTAGAAACGGCCGTGAGGATATACTTACATGATGAGCAAATTATTGGCCAATCGAAATCCGTGACCACCGCAGACCATCGAAAATGTGCATGAATTCATAAAAGATCAGCCAAAATTTTCATTGAAATTTATGGAATTAGAATTGAGCATCTCTAAAACATCAATTTATCCCATTTTGGACGAACATTTGAGTTACTGAAAAGAGCATGATTTGTTCCGCACAAGTTAACTGACTATCGAAAATTGCTCAGAATTCAACATTCGTGTTTTCAATATGATCCAGAAACCAAGCGCCAAAGTGTCGAATGGAAGGCGTCAAAATTAAAAAAAAAATCTCGTTTGGAGGGAGCATTGTCCACAAAGAGTTCGTTCCACCAGGCCAAACCGTTAATGCACAATTCTACAGGGTGTCCCTGAAAAGGATAGACAACTCTCGACCACAGATTCCTTGGATGAAAATAAGACTATTTAGCCTAACTTACCTATATACAAAAGTGCACGCCTACTGAGATATAGCCTTCTAAATATAGAATAGATAACCTATTGTTTTCAAATAATTTGAAAACTATTTTTCTTAGAAACTTCAAATTTGATACACTTATTTTTTTATATAAGGGCAAGGTAAATATAGAATTTGGAGATAATACATATACAGGATGATCTATTTCTAGTCCCTGTGCGCCACTGGCTATCCCATAACTTTTTTGTGTGTATGCCAATGACGACAGAATTTATATTCTTAAAAATAAGCACTATTTTAGAAGATTTTTTTGCTCTTACAAAATTTCGATATCGTTTATGGCTCTCGAGTAAAATTCGCATTTTTTATACTTTAAATATAGGCAAAAATTCCGATTTAAATAAAATAATTTATAACTGCAGCCTCAAAGCAGGAAATAATAATGAAAAAACGTCACATTAAAAAAAATAACTACACATTTTTGGTATTAGTAGTATCAATCAATAAAATAAAAATCAACACTAATATTTTAAATAAACAATATCAACTAATAATGTAAGAAAGTCAACATTAACATTTTAAATAAACTGATATTTGTAATCACATTAAGATAATATTACAGTAAATGCTGAAAGTTACTTTCTTGTTCTTCAACGCAAACATTAGTTCTTCGAAAATTAGAAATTATCCAATAATGTTGCATTACCTCTCATAACATTAATTTCAAGTTGTATTCTTTCCCATATTCGTTTTCTGTATTTACTGAAAAGTTATTTTAAAATGCGGTCCTCAACGCTCCCCAAATGAAATAATTACATGGGTTTAGGTCCGGGGATCGAGGTGGCCATTTTAAAAGGGCATTATTTCCTCTCCTATCCACATGTTAGACCTTTAATAACCTGTAATACCTACCTGTACCCTGTAATACCTACCTGTACCCTGTAATACCTGTAACCTGTAATAACTGGTCTTTTAATACTTTATTAAAGGAACTTTTTGAAAGCCAATATCTGCCGCTAAACGCCTTTTATTTACTTGAGGAATTTCTTCGATCCTTTCCAAAATTCGTTCCTCCAGCTGAATAACTCCGGCCGTACATTATCCACGATTTAATGTTACAGGTAAAAAACGTCCTGTTTCCAGAAGGCGTCTCTCCGCATTAGCAGATATTTTGTGATTTGGAGTTCTTCGATTAGGAAATCTTTCAGCATATGTTCGAACAGTAGCACAACAATTTCCTTCATAATAACCCAAAACTACTAACATATTAGTTTGTTCAGCAAAAGTATAAATTGCAATAAAAAACAAAGTAAGCAAAAATTAAATCACAGCTAGCTTGACACAGAACCTTTTAATTATTGTTATGAATTTGTTTCTCTGTTATATGGCACCTCGTACTAGAATGTTCTATTTATCTTAAACTGATTTTATATTATT
>NW_019417254.1:94537-103305 GCF_000390285.2 Anoplophora glabripennis
TGTCCCCCTTAAGGCGCCTAAAAATTATTCTCTATCTGTATGGAATAGGAATAATATTATCACTATTGGCCCGCCCTGTATGAATATTTCTAGTAATGGAAAAAAAACTTTAAATATGCAGGTATTGAATGTTGCGAACAATAATTAAAAAAGTAAATAGTTTTTATATAATATTTTATTTAAAACAAATAATTCAATATTCTTATTTAACTAACTACGAAATGTTAACATATCATTAATAAAATAATATATTTTAAAATATCAAATGCAACTGTTATCGGATTAATTATTATTCACCCTATTGAATACAACAGTTTTTGGTGCCACGGTGTATATTTCCAAACAACACTCCCAGTCCGAAACATACCTAATTATTTGTGGTGGGGCGCAAGAGAATGAGAGCGATCCAACTAGTGGGGACTTTAAGTTGCCCTTCATTGTACCTACGTTGTATGCAGAATAGTAACAATAGTGTACCGTAATTTTGTTTTCCTACACGTAGATAAAAAGTAACATTTTTCATGATTTTCAATTTTATAATTCAAAAAGCCATTAACATTTTGTGACACAAAAATTTGAAAAAAAAGAGCGAGCAGTGAATTTAAGATGCTGCTAACAATTGGTTGATTTACTGCAACCGATTTTATTTAACAAATATTTTGCATCTTGATTTTCCTCAGAAAGACAAATATTTGAACGAAAAATAATATTTATGTTTACTGTTTTAAAATGTGATGATTAATGAAAATACAAGAGATAAATATCTATAAATTTTATGATTTTTAGCAAAAGTAAATTTTATCTTTCAGTTTTCTGGATTTACTTACCAATTGAAGGCCTGACAATTGTTGCAAGCAGTTTGCCTTTGCACAAATCGTTAACAACATGTTCAGATAAAGATTTCGCAAATGTGTAAGTATTTGGTAAAGGATAAATATATTTTGGTGACAAAATACTTAAAGTGTGTTGATCAACTTCTTCCGCTAATCTTATGGTACTTTTCCAATCGGCATGTGCTGGATATATTTTTTCCTCTACTTCGAATCTATCGCAATTACAATATGAAGTAGATATATGCACAAACGTTACTAACTTCTTTGCTTGCATTGCTATGTCTACTACTTCTTTAGTACCTCTTGTATTCAGTAGTACTGCATCTCTCAGGTGATCATCGAATCTTACTGAAGCTGCTCCATGGTAGATGATGTCCACGTTTTCAATAAGAGTTTGGGTGTCTTCTTCGGTTAAACCTAAAAATTAATATATTTTCTACATTTAACGAAGATGAAAATAATATATTTATTACTCGATTTGTCCACTGTTTTTTTTTTCTGAAAAGTAAAGACTGAAACATGTATTATCTTAGAAAACCGTAATTTTTATTTTCGTACTAAAGTTAGTCAAAATTTGTTATATTTATTTAAAATCTGCCTGCACACTGAACTAAATGTCTATCAAAAAGAGTTTGTACCATTGTAATAAAACAATAAAACGGTATTTATGATAAGTTTGCAATAACGTCACATTAATAATTAAGTGCAGCTGATGTAATAATCCTAAATTCCTGTTTTGCATCGCGTTAACTCTAGTCAAATTAAGAAATGTTTAGTATTTTAAGTTCACCATGCTTTGTCACGTTGACAAGACACTGAATTAATTCATCATCAGTTGACAGACATTTGACGTTTTGGTTACATTTCATAGCAGTACCGTGGGATTTTTGTATATTGGAATCAATTGGAAGCATGTAAAAAGGTCTTTTTAGAATTAATAAATTAACGCACTCTTTTGTCGAAATTTTCCACGACCGTTTTGTATAAATGCGGCCCAATTTCGTTGATACAGCGCTCAATCTCCTCCTTCACGACGCACAGTGGGATTTTTTGGTATATTTATGGTCAAAATTCTTGTTACAAATGAATTTTCATCCAATCGTAGCAATTTTTTTCGTAAACATATGTACTTTAAGCAGAAATTGCGGAAATTTCGCTATTTTTAAGCCCTAAACTATGGTCATTTTTATGCCTAATCACGCAATTCACGTATTTGAACCCTGCGCGTATTTTTGAACAAAAAGCTATACGATCCAAGATTATAAAAAATATACGTTTATACAGACCGATAAAAATTCAAAGATCCTACAACCCAGAAACCAGACAAAACTTTTACGAACGTTTTTAGTGCGAATCTGAATCCCTCTTCAAAATTGTTTCATCATCTCAGGATTTGAGATATCCTAAGCTAAAAGGACGAAAACCATTGTTTTTTGATAACTTTGAGGTTATATTACATCTTAAATTAATTATCACAGATTACCAACCAGATGACCAAGTGAACGTGTAATTGTAGTTCAAGAGACAGAGCTATATCACTTTACTCTCTCGCTCTTAATATAAAACCTACGTAGATGGCGCGGTATGCCTCATAGCGGGAATTTTGAAATATTCTTTAAATCCTATTACCAGTATACAAGATTTTCTGCAAAATTTTATATAAAGTATCAGGTTGGAAATATCTCAACCTACTTTATACAAAAATTTGTGTAAAATCTTGTGCAGTAACATGTAAAAATGTTTTTTTCTTTTTAAATTTTTTATTTAGACATGGTAAAAATAATACACTGAGTTATATTATTATCAATATATTTAACTTTTATATATAGCTAAAAGATTTTTTTTTCAAAATGCTTATCACAATGTCGTATATGTGCAGATAATTTTTCCTGATATATCATACCAAGGGATTTTTGCCAGATTTTGGATCTAAAATATAATACAATAAATTATATATACTGACATATTAGACATACCTAAATAAGATATAAATATAATAAGTATTAACTACTCTTTTATATATTAGTGGAATATATTTTTATTATGATTTGAGAGTTTTACACTGTAGTAAATAATTATCATATTTTATAATTTATAACAGATAGATATTTTTTTTTCAGTAGTAAAATTATCATATATTTTTCGATTACTGATGAGATTTTTTTTCGCATATTTATAGTAACAAGTTTACTTACATCATCAAGGAAAAATATACATATATGTATATTTGTCAAAATAAAAATTATGCATAATTCTCACTTCTCTGAGTTTCGTGGAAAACAGAATAATTTTTTCACATCTTCTTCGGAATACCCACAAATAATACAATATAATGTCATTGTCACAAGTGTCAAAAAAATTGGAAAACCAAAAGTTTCTCACGCAAAAAACACACTTAAACATTAAATTAACAGTCAATACAATAATGGGCACTGAAAAAATACTATACAACACAAATATCAACGCTATATATAAACTACTTACTTACGTACGTACTTACCTGCAACCTATGCGTAGGTTATATAAAATGCGATCGTCATAATGTTAATATTATTTTCATTGCTATTTAACTAATTTCTGTAAACCATATAAGTTTTACTGAACGTATCTTGAATTTATAAACTTCTCGTTTTCTTATCTGGCCATCTGTCGAATTTTATAAAATTCAAAAAATTTAATCTCATAAATATTTTCCACCTAGCGCCACCTACCAAATTGTATCAGAAACATTATTATTTCCCAAACCCATTTCAAATTTCTTCTATACCGAGAACGAGCTCTAGCTCCACCTACCTCTGTTTTACATTTAAAGCGACAAAGAGAGAAGTATTGCGTTTAATAAGGTTCAGAGAAAGATAAAAAACAGAGACAACTTTTCCCTATCAACTCGGATCTCTGGTTGGTACTCTGTGTTAATTATTCTAAAATATTATATACCATGTGAAAGTATCACTCAAGCCCGTCAAAACCCATTTTGAAATTGTTTGGTATATTTTTCAACTTAGAGATAACGTTCAATGAAGTTTAGTGAATTATCACGATTGCTACGATTCGAAGGGAATTTCAGAGTCTAGAGGTTTTTTGTCCAAAAATATGCGCAGAGTTCAAATACGTGAATCGCGTGAATAGGCATAAGATGACTTGCCATAATTTAGAGCTTAAGAATATCGAAATTTCCGCAATTCTTGCTTAAAGTACAGATGTTTACGAGTATTTTAAAAAAATTGCTACGGTTGGATGAAAATTCTTTTGTAACAAGAATTTTGTCCATAAATATACCAAAATATCCCAATGTGCGATGTGAGTGGTCATGGACCCCAATGTAGAAAGTCCAACATCGTTATACCGCATGGTTTGAGTGACCAGTTCTGATCACCAAATCGGGTATTTACACGATTAGGAAACCACTCTCTTGTTAAAAGCACATGATGTCTACATCCAGATCCTGCAATTTAGAAAAAATGGATTACCATGTCGCAATAGCGAGCACCATTAACTGTTATTGCCTGACCAGCCGCATGTACGAAGAAAAATGGTCCAATGATGCCTCCAGTCCAAAATCCACACTAAACAGTAACACGTTGCAGATGCATTTGTTACGCAACCATCACTTGTGGATTATCTGAATCCCAAATGCAACAATTTTGTTGTTTAACGAAGCTATCAAGGTAAAAATGAGCCTCATCGCTAAATATGAGTTTCTTCGAAAAATCAGCATCCACTTGTTGCTCCATAATCCATTCAACGAATTCTCTTCTCTCTGCGTGATCTGTAGACCTCAATTATTTGTAAGCATGGCGATGCAAATTTTTCGTGAGAATACACCATAGAGATCTTCTGCAAATGTCCAATTCTTGACCACGGTGCCGAATTGATATTCCGGACAACATTCTGACGAACTGCTTCCATGTCTTGTGTCGAACGCTCTGCCCTGTTGAAGGACGGCCGGAGTGTTTAAGATCACTGATTGACCCAGTCTCCCTGAATGTTTCATTTAATTTCTTCACAGTTGATGAAGCTAAATCACTATTCCGATCGTATTTTGTAAGAAAATTGCGCATTGTTGCTGTCAAACATTCATTATTTTTGAAATATTGTTCAACAATGAAAGTGGATATGAAAAGCGTGATGTAACAGCAATGTGTTTTACATAGATTTATGTGCATTCAAAATCATTGGCTCACATTTTTCATATGAGCTCAGATAGGTGACAACATATGACTTTATAATAATGCCTAGAATTGTACATACATACCAAGTTTGGGTTTGGCTAGATCTCCACATATCGGTACTAATTTCTTAATAACTTCGGGATTAATCTTCTTTAAAGTATCGAACAACTAGAAAATAAAAAACATTGGACATTACGAATAAATTCAGTTATGATCGGTGTGGATTAATCTAAAAATGAACTAATGATGTGATTGAATAAAGAGATAATAAAATAAATAACATAAATAGGTGAGATTTATGTACCAAATGCTTATACAGGGTGTTAATGATAAGATTTGCCAAACTTTAATGGCGTATTCTACCAATGAAAATAATCAATTTTTGTTCTATAAAAATTTTTGTTAGGACGCTTCCCTACGGAGATACAGGGTGTTAAAAGTTTCAAATTTTTATATTATTTTTCACTGGCATAAAAGATTGAGTGATAAAATTTGGGGGATGACATTTTCTTGGTAGGGACTATTTTTTCATGGATAACTTATTCCTAAATTCACTCCAGTGGCGTAGTTATTTGGGGAAGTAGTGGGCCTTTCTTGAAAAAAAAAAATCGTACGTCACTGGTTTTTTAAATAATTTTAAATGTTTTTAAAATGTACAATCCATTTGTGGCGATAAAGTATTCGTAAAATTTACTGATCTTTAGATGATTGGGGAATCGAATAAGAAGATACCTACTTAAGTACCTACGTTGCTTTTTGCCATTTTCTGTTGATTGCTAAATGTGTAACAATAAATTCAATACCTAATATTTTTGAAAGATTTCAAAACACTATACAACATCACAAGAAATGTATTTTACACTTGAAACGAATTGATATAATTCTTTTTTTATTAAAATATTTTTAGTTGTATGAAAAACAACAAACTTTTTGCAACACAAAACAGTGGCGTTGTATAGTGTTTTGAAATCTCTCAAAAATATTAGGTACTGAATTTATTGTTACACATTTATCAACCAATGGAAAATGATAAATAGCAACGTATGTACTTAAGTGTCTTCTTAATTGACTTCCCAATTATCGAAAGACCAGTAAATATTACGAATACTTTAAAAGAATACTTTATTGCCACAAATTGATTGTAAATTTTAAAAACATTTAAAATTATTTTAAAAACCGGTGGCGTACGATTATTTTTCAAAAAAAGGTCCCCTTCTCCCCCAACAATTACGCCACTTGAGTGTATTTTGGATTAAGTTCCTACTAGAAAAAGTCGTCCCCCAAATTTTATCACAAAATTTTTTTTGCCAGTGAAGATACACGAAAAATATAAATATTTGAATGTTTCAACACCCTGTATCTCCCTACGGAAGCGTCCTATGAAAAATTTTTATATGACAAAAGTTGATTAGTTCCATCGTTAGAATACGCCATTAAAGTTTGGCAAAACTTATCTTTAACACCCTGTAGACTGTATAGCGAAAAGGACCCCGCACAAAATATATGGAAAATGGTCTTTCGGTAAATCTTGCTGAAATTTTGCAGAGAGGTAGTTTTCAGCTTGCTGAACAAAAGTCTCAATGACACCAAGATAAAAAAACCTCGCCCAAAGTCACTGTGCGGCTTGAAATACACGAAAAAAGGTATTTCGTTGAATCTTGCTAAACACAGGTCAACATTTAATCCACAATGAAACACCCAAAGCAGTCTGGTTCTTATATTTTTGTCTGAATTTTTTTACTCGGGGGCTTTCAGGGACACTGCTCGCGAATATGAAGTTAGATTTTCATAGTTTCCAAATCTAGGATGGCGGATCCAATCACTAAAAAAATTTTTAGAAGGTACCAAACATGAAATCGATTTTAATGATAGTATAGAACGTGTACGTTTTCACACCTGTTTATGCGCGCAGCTGAAGCGTTATCCACTGGCATAACTTCAACTGAATATGATCTTTTATCATTTATTGTTATAAACAAAGTATACTAATTTCAGCTTTGATACTATTTTTTTGATATTAATTAACGCTTGGTGGCCCTATTACTCCCAACTCCACCCGAAGATTAGCAGCTGAAGGTGGTTTGGTTTATGTACCATACACTTACCTTACATATGTGTGAAAATCAGCCATGGTAACATGACTACCCTTAAAATACCATGAACTCCCGGACTATAACAGTAATTTTCCACGCGCTCCAATGTATTCCAGCTTGCACAACAATTTACGTATTGAACCTTATCAAAGACAGGCGTAAAATCCAAATAAATTATATCTAGAGGTTCACCAGAATCCATACATGATGTCCATTTAACTCTTTAAGTACATAATTTCGGCTCTAATCAGAAATATTGAAATCTAATATTTAAAATGCTCATATAAAAAAGAAAATTACTTACTTAATTAACAACTACTTCCCTACATGAATACACATTTTTTTTTCTGCCGGAACAACCCCTCCACCTTTACCAACATATACTACAAAGGTCACGATATCTGTCTTTTATATGCTTACTTGATAATCGGTGATTATTTTAAGTCTTTCCTCGGGCGCATTGTCTTTCTTTCTCCTTAAAAGCACGTAAATTTTTTCGATTCCACCACAAGATCTTAACAGTTTTTCAATAAGGATTTTTCCAATGAAACCTGATCCTCCAGTCACAAGAATATATTTACCATTAAAAAAATTACTGACAGACATTGTTTAAAAATAATGTAAAAGAATATCAGAAAAGATTGTTGTTATCGAGAGCTTCATATAAACTTAAATGAACAAATTTAAACATGCAACTAGTCAGCGAAAAATCTAATAAGTACATGATACAATATAACAAAGTTCTTGAACTCTATTATATGCATGCATATAATAGACAATACTGCAAATATGTTTTAGTAATTAGCTCCACCAAGGCCTCTTTCTATGTCAACACATATTTGTTTCATATTATATTTAGAAAATAGTCTAATGCAATATCTCATTAACGTCATACGAGCTGTCAGAATGCTTATATTTGATTTATATTTGTATATTATTCTATATATTATTATTATATTTTATCCTTAACACCTCTTTTAATTTAGGTATAAATTTAAAAAAAAATGCGGTTTTCGTAAATAACTGTGGACCCAGCTATGATTACTACTTTCTTTTCTCAATGAACAAAAATATACCACTCCGTGAAATATTACAAATAAAATTTGTCATATGCTCAATTACACTCTCTAATTCTTTGCCTCTACCCTTTACCGTTTAGCAACAATATGTTTTTTTTTTTAACAAATAATATGGTTGTCTTGGATTGGTCAATTCAGAAATTTAACTCAATTATTTAATTTTTGGAAATGTATGTGCAACTATGACACGTTGCTGGTTATCGAACTAGAAGGCATGAGGGGTGACGTTCGATCACGGTCCTCGATAAGTCCGCAGAGGGTCCGTAGTGAAGTTCGTCTTAGGTCTGAACTATTAGTCCCGCTTGATTTTACCCAACTTTGAAATTTCGCCTACAAAGGTACTAAAACTAGATATCTTCATATTTTTTTGGATAAAATATGCCGCGTGCGAGGTACCCTTAGAATTTATTAATTTAATTTCAAATGTTACGTAATAATTGTTAGCAAAATTTAAATGAACTTACTATTTACTCACAATGATGAGAACAACAAGGTCGCTTTTTGAATACAATAAAAAAATGTATTCATTGATTTGTAAAAATCATAATAGACTTTAAAAATCAAACCTGTATACAGGTAGTGCCACTAAAT